>NC_134500.1:32175711-32270711 GCF_040206685.1 Ascaphus truei
TAATGAATACTGAGGGCGTCTCATTCCCTGACGTTGTAAGCGTGTATTACCTACCTTACATCTATTCTAATAAATGTTATCTATCTGCATGACAAACATAATGCAATATATATATATATATATATATATATATATATATATATATATATATATATACATACATACACACACACACACACACACACACACACACACACACACACACACACACACACACACACACACACACACACACACACACACACACACACACACACACACACACACACACACACACACACACACACACACACACACACACACACACACACTAACTATTATTAAGGTTATGTGGGTAAAAAAAAGGGACAAAAACCCTCCACAGTAAAGCATCTGTAAATATTACTGTATGTTCATTTGCATGTCTTAGACAGGTCTGCAACCCTGTCTTTCCCCATTATCGCCCAGCATACAGCGCTTCCACTGCAGCAAGGGATTCTGGGAAATGACATGCAAATGAGCACTCAGTGCCACCTTTTGTCTCAAGCTCGTATTACACAAGCAAATCCTCAAGCCAATGCATGCTGTTTTAAACACAGCTTTTAGACAGAGGCTGGGATGAGATATATATATATATATATATATATATATATATATATATATATATATATATATATATACACACACACATATATATATATATATATATACACACACACACACACACACACACACATATTTGTATACACACAGAATAAATATGTATACCCAGTGTGTGTGTGTGTGTCCACAGACAGACAGACAGACAGACGTATTACCTGCAGCATGGAGCTGGTCCGCCAGGTCATATAACAGCTTGAAATTATCGCCGCTCTTCAACCCTCGTCCTGGGAAACAACAACAAAGAACAAACACCATTATACCAGCAGCCTTATATCAGGGGCAGCCACCCCATCCTCAAGGGCCATGTACAGCTCAGGTGTTATGGATACCCCATCTTCAGACTGAGCCACCTGTGCTGAAGCAGGGATATCCTTAAAACATGACCCATTAGGGGGCGTCTTGAGGACTGGTGTTGGCCGCCCCTGCGCCACGCTCTCTATGTTAGCCTATCACTCTATACCGCGGTGCTGACCCCTCTTACCCAGAAGGAGTGACCTCTCTTTCTCCCCCCCCCCAGTAAAGATATATACAGATACTTGAGTCATGTCCGTTTTTCCTACCTCCAGACACTACGACCTTTGCACTGGTCAGCTCCGGGCGGTCACTTTTGGTCAGGCTCTGCTCCAGCCACTTGGATAATCCGACAGGAGCAGGAGGTGAGACTGCGCAGATAAAACATTTATGGTTAGAGAAACATCTGGAACTAATAGCAGCAAATTAATTAGAGAGGCAGTACTCTGTAGCAACATACTGCGGTCACTGAAAAGCCTTTAGCAATGTAACCAACCCTTGCGTTCCGCCCAAGGATGTCTTCTCCCTACCCATCTTATATCTAAAACCTCTCTCACTCACTGCCCCACACCTCTGGAATACCCTTCCCCTCAATATCCGACTGCCACCCTCTTCCTCCACCTTTAAGACCAATCTTAAAAACCCTTGCTAAAGAAGCATACGAGTAGCTCCGTGGCTGATACTATACATCTCATACTTCGACCTTGGCCCCTTGCAGACGCACTTACCAGCACACCCTGTCTCTGTAAATGCTCCCTAATTACCACTTAGATTGTAAGCTCTTCGGGGCAGGGACTCCTTTTCCTATTGTTTTAGGTCTGCAGCGCTTCCTCCCATTCTGTGTTATAATATTGTCACGTGTATTGTACTGCGCTACGCACCTGGATGGCGCTATATAAATAAAGATATACATACATATTCCTGGTTCCAACCCAAAAAACAGACAGTACGAACTAAACCAGAACTCGCTGGTTAGCAGCTCGGACCAAGCGGGAGAGAACTATTTTTTATTTAATACTTAAAAAGCTGGCCATCTTTAGCAGGCCCGGGAGAAAAATGTGGTTACAACAGCATTTGCGCACAAGAGAAAATGATGAAAAGGTTATTAGAATGAGGCGTTACACACAGGGCGACAAGGGACAGAAGCAGCACGTGTGCTGAAGGAGAGCGCACTGCACCTGTAACAAAGTCATGGCTACTTAGATTTGTAGCATGGTTGCTACAGACATACAGGTACCTGTGCCTGAGCCAGCGTTCCCCCCGGCAGCTGCGGCAGGCTCGAAGGATGTCGCTCGTATAGTCAACACTTTAACAGGCTCGTCACACTTCACGGTACACAGGGCATTCCCTGGAAAACAGTTTTAAAAAGGTAAAGGGTCAAAGTGACCTAATGACAGGGACGTGTTTAATGGGTTAAAGGGTCAGTCCCAAGTAGGGGGCAAAGTGACCTAATGACAGGGACGTGTTTAATGGGTTAAAGGGTCAGTCCCACGTAGGGGCAAAGTGACCTAATGACAGGAACGTGTTTAATGGGTTAAAGGGTCAGTCCCACGTAGGGGGCAAAGTGACCTAATGACAGGGACGTGTTTAATGGGTTAAAGGGACAGTCCCACGTAGGGGGCAAAGTGACCTAATGACAGGGACGTGTTTAATGGGTTTAAGGGTCAGTCCCACGTAGGAGCAAAGTGACCTAATGACAGGGACATGTTTAATGGGTTAAAGGGTCAGTCCCACGTAGGGGCAAAGTGACCTAATGACAGGAACGTGTTTAATGGGTTTAAGGGTCAGTCCCACGTAGGAGCAAATTGACCTAATGACAGGGACATGTTTAATGGGTTAAAGGGTCAGTCCCACGTAGGGGCAAAGTGACCTAATGACAGGAACGTGTTTAATGGGTTAAAGGGTCAGTCCCACATAGGGGCAAAGTGACCTAATGACAGGAACGCGTTTAATGGGTTAAAGGGCCACTTTGCTCCCACGTGGGACTGACTCTTTAACCCATTAAACATGTCACTTAGGTCTTTAAAATGTATCACAAGTGCCGTATATGTGCACTCCCCGGAACGATAGAACGCTGCAGTACAAGATGTTATCGCCGGGTTTCCTGGTGGATAATGGGCTCCCCCTGAGGGATATCTCATCCCGCGGATGGTTTGTTGTCGTGACGAGTCCTCAGAACAGCAGGGATGTATTAATATTTCACGACACACGTGGGGACGTGTGCACTCCATGTTACGCAGGGACCCGTGTCTCTAATTAGTGATTGATGGCTCGCAACGTGTCAACAGGGAGACGCACAGGGGGGGGGGGGGGGGTGTAAGTGACAATTACAGGGGACAGAGATCGGAATTACCTGAGGGGTTGGAGGGGGGAAGAGGCCCCTCCCCATCAACTGTGTGACCTCCTACATACCCTCCCAAACCTGTCTGGACCCTGCTCGTGGCCTCCCTCACCCCCACCTTCTTCATCGCGGTCCTGGGACGGTCGCCCCCCCTGCCGCCTCCTATCCGCCATTTCTCTAAGCTAGTCAGCCCCTGGGGGTAGTGCCTGGTAGGCTATATCTGGCACGTGACATCATAACGAGTTGCAGACAACTTGTATAGCTGAACCTTTGTACGGAATCATACCCAAGTGTGTGCGCGTATATATCTAGCTACAGGCCACACATACAGGCACGCCAGGGCTCCAGAAACAATGCATTTATTGCAAAACTATCAGTAGACACTATACAGAGACCTGTGAGGTTGGGAAGCTCTGCTCACACTATGCAGAGACCTGTGAGGGTGGGAAGCTCTGCTCACACTATGCAGAGACCTGTGAGGGTGGGAAGCTCTGCTCACACTATGCAGGGACCTGTGAGGGTGGGAAGCTCTGCTCACACTATGCAGAGACCTGTGAGGGGTGGGAAGCTCTGCTCACACTATGCAGGGACCTGTGAGGGGTGGGAAGCTCTGCTCACACTATGCAGAGACCTGTGAGGGGTGGGAAGCTCTGCTCACACTATGCAGGGACCTGTGAGGTTGGGAAGCTCTGCTCACACTATGCAGGGACCTGTGAGGGGTGGGAAGCTCTGCTCACACTATGCAGAGACCTGTGAGGGGTGGGAAGCTCTGCTCACACTATGCAGGGACCTGTGAGGTTGGGAGGCTCTGCTCACACTATACAGAGACCTGTGAGGTTGGGAAGCTCTGCTCACACTATGCAGGGACCTGTGAGGGTGGGAAGCTCTGCTCACACTATGCAGAGACCTGTGAGGTTGGGAAGCTCTGCTCACACTATGCAGAGACCTGTGAGGGTTGGGAAGCTCTGCTCACACTATGCAGAGACCTGTGAGGTTGGGAAGCTCTGCTCACACTATGCAGAGACCTGTGAGGGTTGGGAAGCTCTGCTCACACTATGCAGAGACCTGTGAGGTTGGGAAGCTCTGCTCACACTATGCAGAGACCTGTGAGGTTGGGAAGCTCTGCTCACACTATGCAGAGACCTGTGAGGTTGGGAAGCTCTGCTCACACTATGCAGAGACCTGTGAGGGTTGGGAAGCTCTGCTCACACTATGCAGAGACCTGTGAGGGTTGGGAAGCTCTGCTCACACTATACAGAGACCTGTGAGGGTTGGGAAGCTCTGCTCACACTATACAGAGACCTGTGAGGGTTGGGAAGCTCTGCTGACACTATACAGAGACCTGTGAGGTTGGGAAGCTCTGCTCACATTATGCAGAGACCTGTGAGGGTTGGGAAGCTCTGCTCACACTATACAGAGACCTGTGAGGGTTGGGAAGCTCTGCTCACACTATGCAGAGACCTGTGAGGGTTGGGAAGCTCTGCTCACACTATACAGAGACCTGTGAGGGTTGGGAAGCTCTGCTCACACTATACAGAGACCTGTGAGGGTTGGGAAGCTCTGCTGACACTATACAGAGACCTGTGAGGTTGGGAAGCTCTGCTCACACTATGCAGAGACCTGTGAGGGTTGGGAAGATCTGCTCACACTATGCAGAGACCTGTGAGGTTGGGAAGCTCTGCTCACACTATGCAGGGACCTGTGAGGGTTGAGAAGCTCTGCTCACACTATGCAGGGACCTGTGAGGGTGGGAAGCTCTGCTCACACTATGCAGAGACCTGTGAGGGTCGGGAAGCTCTGCTCACACTATACAGAGACATGTGAGGGTTGGGAAGCTCTGCTCACACTATGCAGAGACATGTGAGGTTGGGAAGCTCTGCTCACACTATACAGAGACCTGTGAGGGTTGGGAAGCTCTGCTCACACTATGCAGAGACCTGTGAGGTTGGGAAGCTCTGCTCACACTATGCAGAGACCTGTGAGGGTTGGGAAGCTCTGCTCACACTATGCAGAGACCTGTGAGGTTGGGAAGCTCTGCTCACACTATGCAGAGACCTGTGAGGGTTGGGAAGCTCTGCTCACACTATACAGGGACCTGTGAGGTTGGGAAGCTCTGCTCACACTATACAGAGACCTGTGAGGGTTGGGAAGCTCTGCTCACACTATGCAGAGACATTTGAGGGTTGGGAAGCTCTGCTCACACTATGCAGAGACCTGTGAGGGTTGGGAAGCTCTGCTCACACTATGCAGAGACCTGTGAGGGTTGGGAAGCTTTGCTCACACTATGCAGAGACCTGTGAGGGTTGGGAAGCTCTGCTCACAATATGCAGGGACCTGTGAGGGTGGGAAGCTCTGCTCACACTATACAGAGACCTGTGAGGTTGGGAAGCTCTGCTCACACTGTGCATGGACCTGTGAAGGTTTGGAAGCTCTGCTCACACTATGCAGAGACCTGTGAGGTTGGGAAGCTCTGCTCACACTATGCAGGGACCTGTGAGGTTGGGAAGCTCTGCTCACACTATGCAGGGACCTGTGAGGTTGGGAAGCTCTGCTCACACTATGCATGGACCTGTGAAGGTTTGGAAGCTCTGCTCACACTATACAGAGACCTGTGAGGTTGGGAAGCTCTGCTCACACTATGCAGGGACCTGTGAGGGTTGGAAGCTCTGCTCACACTATACAGAGACCTGTGAGGTTGGGAAGCTCTGCTCACACTATGCAGGGACCTGTGAGGTTGGGAAGCTCTGCTCACACTATACAGAGACCTGTGAGGTTGGGAAGCTCTGCTCACACTATGCAGGGACCTGTGAGGGTTGGGAAGCTCTGCTCACACTATACAGAGACCTGTGAGGGGTGGAAAGCTCTGCTCACACTATGCAGGGACCTGTGAGGGTTGGGAAGCTCTGCTCACACTATGCAGAGACCTGTGAGGTTGGGAAGCTCTGCTCACACTATGCAGAGACCTGTGAGGATTGGGAAGCTCTGCTCACACTATACAGGGACCTGTGAGGTTGGGAAGCTCTGCTCACACTATGCAGGGACCTGTGAGGTTGGGAAGCTCTGCTCACACTATGCAGAGACCTGTGAGGTTGGGAAGCTCTGCTCACACTATGCAGAGACCTGTGAGGGTTGGGAAGCTCTGCTCACACTATGCAGAGACCTGTGAGGTTGGGAAGCTCTGCTCACACTATGCAGAGACCTGTGAGGTTGGGAAGCTCTGCTCACACTATGCAGAGACCTGTGAGGGTTGGGAAGCTCTGCTCACACTATGCAGAGACCTGTGAGGGTTGGGAAGCTCTGCTCACACTATGCAGAGACCTGTGAGGTTGGGAAGCTCTGCTCACACTATACAGGGACCTGTGAGGTTGGGAAGCTCTGCTCACACTATGCAGGGACCTGTGAGGTTGGGAAGCTCTGCTCACACTATGCAGAGACCTGTGAGGTTGGGAAGCTCTGCTCACACTATGCAGAGACCTGTGAGGGTTGGGAAGCTCTGCTCACACTATGCAGAGACCTGTGAGGTTGGGAAGCTCTGCTCACACTATGCAGAGACCTGTGAGGTTGGGAAGCTCTGCTCACACTATGCAGAGACCTGTGAGGGTTGGGAAGCTCTGCTCACACTATGCAGAGACCTGTGAGGGTTGGGAAGCTCTGCTCACACTATGCAGAGACCTGTGAGGTTGGGAAGCTCTGCTCACACTATGCAGAGACCTGTGAGGTTGGGAAGCTCTGCTCACACTATGCAGAGACCTGTGAGGTTGGGAAGCTCTGCTCACACTATGCAGGGACCTGTGAGGTTGGGAAGCTCTGCTCACACTATGCAGAGACCTGTGAGGTTGGGAAGCTCTGCTCACACTATGCAGAGACCTGTGAGGTTGGGAAGCTCTGCTCACACTATACAGAGACCTGTGAGGGTTGGGAAGCTCTGCTCACACTATACAGAGACCTGTGAGGGTTGGGAAGCTCTGCTCACACTATGCAGAGACCTGTGAGGGTTGGGAAGCTCTGCTCACACTATGCAGGGACCTGTGAGGGTTGGGAAGCTCTGCTCACACTATACAGAGACCTGTGAGGGTTGGGAAGCTCTGCTCACACTGTGCAGGGACCTGTGAGGGGTGGGAAGCTCTGCTCACACTATACAGAGACCTGTGAGGTTGGGAAGCTCTGCTCACACTATGCAGAGACCTGTGAGGTTGGGAAGCTCTGCTCACACTATACAGAGACCTGTGAGGGGTGGGAAGCTCTGCTCACACTATGCAGGGACCTGTGAGGGTTGGGAAGCTCTGCTCACACTATACAGAGACCTGTGAGGTTGGGAAGCTCTGCTCACACTATGCAGGGACCTGTGAGGGTTGGGAAGCTCTGCTCACACTATGCAGAGACCTGTGAGGGTTGGGAAGCTCTGCTCACACTATGCAGAGACCTGTGAGGGTTGGGAAGCTCTGCTCACACTATACAGAGACCTGTGAGGGGTGGGAAGCTCTGCTCACACTATGCAGGGACCTGTGAGGGTTGGGAAGCTCTGCTCACACTATGCAGAGACCTGTGAGGGTTGGGAAGCTCTGCTCACACTATGCAGAGACCTGTGAGGTTGGGAAGCTCTGCTCACACTATGCAGGGACCTGTGAGGGTTGGGAAGCTCTGCTCACACTATGCAGAGACCTGTGAGGTTGGGAAGCTCTGCTCACACTATGCAGGGACCTGTGAGGTTGGGAAGCTCTGCTCACACTATGCAGAGACCTGTGAGGGGTGGGAAGCTCTGCTCACACTATGCAGGGACCTGTGAGGGTTGGGAAGCTCTGCTCACACTATGCAGGGACCTGTGAGGTTGGGAAGCTCTGCTCACACTATGCAGAGACCTGTGAGGTTGGGAAGCTCTGATCACACTATGCAGAGACCTGTGAGGTTGGGAAGCTCTGCTCACACTATACAGAGACCTGTGAGGGTTGGGAAGCTCTGCTCACACTATGCAGAGACCTGTGAGGTTGGGAAGCTCTGCTCACACTATGCAGGGACCTGTGAGGGTTGGGAAGCTCTGCTCACACTATGCAGAGACCTGTGAGGTTGGGAAGCTCTGCTCACACTATACAGAGACCTGTGAGGGTTGGGAAGCTTTGCTCACACTATGCAGAGACCTGTGAGGGTTGGGAAGCTCTGCTCACACTATGCAGAGACCTGTGAGGGTTGGGAAGCTCTGCTCACACTATGCAGAGACCTGTGAGGATTGGGAAGCTCTGCTCACACTATGCAGGGACCTGTGAGGTTGGGAAGCTCTGCTCACACTATGCAGAGACCTGTGAGGGTTGGGAAGCTCTGCTCACACTATGCAGAGACCTGTGAGGTTGGGAAGCTCTGCTCACACTATGCAGAGACCTGTGAGGGTTGGGAAGCTCTGCTCACACTATGCAGAGACCTGTGAGGTTGGGAAGCTCTGCTCACACTATACAGAGACCTGTGAGGATTGGGAAGCTCTGCTCACACTATACAGAGACCTGTGAGGGTTGGGAAGCTCTGCTCACACTATACAGAGACCTGTGAGGGGTGGGAAGCTCTGCTCACACTATGCAGGGACCTGTGAGGTTGGGAAGCTCTGCTCACACTATGCAGGGACCTGTGAGGGTTGGGAAGCTCTGCTCACACTATGCAGAGACCTGTGAGGATTGGGAAGCTCTGCTCACACTATACAGAGACCTGTGAGGGTTGGGAAGCTCTGCTCACACTATACAGAGACCTGTGAGGGTTGGGAAGCTCTGCTCACACTATACAGAGACCTGTGAGGGTTGGGAAGCTCTGCTCACACTATACAGAGACCTGTGAGGGTTGGGAAGCTCTGCTCACACTATGCAGAGACCTGTGAGGTTGGGAAGCTCTGCTCACACTATGCAGGGACCTGTGAGGTTGGGAAGCTCTGCTCACACTATACAGAGACCTGTGAGGTTGGGAAGCTCTGCTCACACTATGCAAAGACCTGTGAGGTTGGGAAGCTCTGCTCACACTATGCAGGGACCTGTGAGGTTGGGAAGCTCTGCTCACACTATGCAGGGACCTGTGAGGGTTGGGAAGCTCTGCTCACACTATGCAGAGACCTGTGAGGGTTGGGAAGCTCTGCTCACACTATGCAGAGACCTGTGAGGTTGGGAAGCTCTGCTCACACTATGCAAAGACCTGTGAGGTTGGGAAGCTCTGCTCACACTATGCAGGGACCTGTGAGGGGTGGGAAGCTCTGCTCACACTATGCAGAGACCTGTGAGGTTGGGAAGCTCTGCTCACACTATGCAGGGACCTGTGAGGTTGGGAAGCTCTGCTCACATTATGCAGGGACCTGTGAGGTTGGGAAGCTCTGCTCACACTATGCAGGGACCTGTGAGGTTGGGAAGCTCTGCTCACACTATACAGAGACCTGTGAGGGTTGGGAAGCTCTGCTCACACTATGCAGGGACCTGTGAGGTTGGGAAGCTCTGCTCACATTATGCAGGGACCTGTGAGGGTTGGGAAGCTCTGCTCACACTATGCAGAGACCTGTGAGGTTGGGAAGCTCTGCTCACACTATGCAGGGACCTGTGAGGTTGGGAAGCTCTGCTCACACTATGCAGAGACCTGTGAGGGTTGGGAAGCTCTGCTCACACTATGCAGAGACCTGTGAGGGTTGGGAAGCTCTGCTCACACTATGCAGAGACCTGTGAGGGTTGGGAAGCTCTGCTCACACTATGCAGAGACCTGTGAGGTTGGGAAGCTCTGCTCACACTATACAGAGACCTGTGAGGGTTGGGAAGCTCTGCTCACACTATGCAGAGACCTGTGAGGGTTGGGAAGCTCTGCTCACACTATGCAGAGACCTGTGAGGGTTGGGAAGCTCTGCTCACACTATGCAAAGACCTGTGAGGTTGGGAAGCTCTGCTCACACTATGCAGGGACCTGTGAGGGTTGGGAAGCTCTGCTCACACTATGCAGAGACCTGTGAGGTTGGGAAGCTCTGCTCACACTATGCAGAGACCTGTGAGGTTGGGAAGCTCTGCTCACACTATGCAGGGACCTGTGAGGTTGGGAAGCTCTGCTCACACTATACAGAGACCTGTGAGGGTTGGGAAGCTCTGCTCACACTATGCAGGGACCTGTGAGGTTGGGAAGCTCTGCTCACACTATGCAGAGACCTGTGAGGTTGGGAAGCTCTGCTCACACTATGCAGGGACCTGTGAGGTTGGGAAGCTCTGCTCACACTATGCAGAGACCTGTGAGGGTTGGGAAGCTCTGCTCACACTATGCAGAGACCTGTGAGGGTTGGGAAGCTCTGCTCACACTATGCAGAGACCTGTGAGGGTTGGGAAGCTCTGCTCACACTATGCAGAGACCTGTGAGGATTGGGAAGCTCTGCTCACACTATGCAGAGACCTGTGAGGGTTGGGAAGCTCTGCTCACACTATGCAGGGACCTGTGAGGGTTGGGAAGCTCTGCTCACACTATGCAGGGACCTGTGAGGTTGGGAAGCTCTGCTCACACTATGCAGAGACCTGTGAGGGTTGGGAAGCTCTGCTCACACTATGCAGGGACCTGTGAGGTTGGGAAGCTCTGCTCACACTATGCAGAGACCTGTGAGGGTTGGGAAGCTCTGCTCACACTATGCAGGGACCTGTGAGGGTTGGGAAGCTCTGCTCACACTATGCAGGGACCTGTGAGGTTGGGAAGCTCTGCTCACACTATGCAGGGACCTGTGAGGTTGGGAAGCTCTGCTCACACTATGCAGGGACGTCTCCTTTATAATATTTAATCTCTTTTGGCGACATTTCTCACCAGCATAAATAGTCCTCACAAAAGTGTCGGGGGATTTGATCTCGATGATGTCGGAGATGGGCGCCACATCCAGCTTCGCCGCTACTCTGGGTAGGAGATTCTAGGTCGGAAACAAGACAACAAATAACCCGGGCGCCCCAAGTAACATTCACCTCGTTACGGGGCTGTGTACGGCTTTCTGTGGGGTAACCCATGTGCGCGAGGGGATGGTCCCCTTAAGCCCTGCACTGATTTTTCTGTGTATTAAAGCTTCAATAGCCGTTGGGTCCCTGTTAGTTTGTCTGCACTCTCAGCACTCAGTCGTTTCGCGTCTCCGTGATGGCGTCACTGCCGCCGAGACTCTCCTGCAGTCCTGAGCTCCCTTGGTCAGCGATCCCTAATGAAGTGACGTTCCCTTCTTGAAACGCGTTGGGATTGAATCGCGCGGCACAGACCGGCTCTGAGGGAGGGACCCAAGGAGATCAGGACAGCAGGAGAATCTCGAACGAGTGGCAGTGACGCCATCGCAGAGATGTGACGCCAACGCAGAGATGTGACGCCATCGCAGAGATGTGACGCCATCGCAGAGATGTGACGCCATCGCGGAGTCACGACGCACAAGGCCCGAGTGCTGAGAGTGACGGTAAAGTAACATGGACCCAAAGACACGTTTGGAGCTTTAATATACAGAAGAATCAGGTTAGTTCAAGCAGTATTAGAGCAGAGAATACAATTGAGTAAAACACAAACAAACAAACACACACACACACACACACACATCACCCCATGGAAAAACAGGAGCATAATCAGCAACACACTTTCTTGAATTAAAGAGAAAGTCACACTGATATATCTATATCCATATATATCTATCTCTCTATATATTTTATAAAGTGCATGTACGTGCATATGTGTATATGTGTATGCTTGTACGTGTGTGTACACGCGCGCACGTTTGTATGGACGCACACGTACGCACGCCTGTGTGTGTACGTATTTAGAAATGTGCTGTGTTGGTGGATAGATAAGTGTCTCAGCTCCTGACGATACTTTGTGGGGTTGTTCACACTCCCATCTACATAAAATATATTTGTGAACAAATCCTCTTTTCCTGATGCTTAGCGGTATGCCGGCACACGGCTCACGGCTCACCCGGCCCCGGTAACTGGCTCACCCGGCCCCGGTAACTGGCTCACCCGGCCCCGGTAACTGGCTCACCCGGCCCCGGTAACTGGCTCACCCGGCCCCGGTAACTGGCTCACCCGGCCCCGGTAACTGGCTCACCCGGCCCCGGTAACTGGCTCACCCGGCCCCGGTAACTGGCTCACCCGGCCCCGGTAACTGGCTCACCCGGCCCCGGTAACTGGCTCACCCGGCCCCGGTAACTGGCTCACCCGGCCCCGGTAACTGGCTCACCCGGCCCCGGTAACTGGCTCAGCCGGCCCCAGTAACTGGCTCACCCGGTGAAGTGTATGGGATCAGGTAATGCGTGGAAGACCAGGAAGCGCTTCGCACCAGCATCGCGCCGAGCGGGTCACATCAGTGACATGGCGGAGGGAGCCTTAACCCCGTCACGGCTGTGCTAAGCGAGCTCAGTAACAGGTCCTCTTTACCTTGCCAAAGGCAGACGCTCCGGCACAGATGTGGGTGAAACCGAACTGCTTCTGAGCTTGCAAAATCAATGGAGTCAGCTCCTCTGGGGAGAACACACGGTTGTTACCCTATAGTACAGCCTGCAGACAACAGCACTTTACATACACAATGCGCATTTTATGTCTTAAAGGGGTAGTCCCAGGTAGGAGCAACGTGGCCTGACAGTGACATAGTTAATGGGTCAGTGCCACGTAGGGGCAACGTGACCTAGTGACTTGTTTAATGGAGTATAGGGTCAGTGCAACGTGACCTAATAAAAGTGAAGTGTCTAATGGGTTAAAGGGTCAGTCCCACATAGAAGCAAAGTGACAGGGACGTGTAAAAATACACACCAGAAACAATCTCCAATACTTAACCCACTGAACGCCTCTCTGTCCCTAAGAGTAACAGTACCTTGCCAGGGGGTGGTAGTTTAGCAGCAGCAGGTAAATCCCTGCGCGTCTCACCTGGCAGGAACCCTTTGTATGCGTCGTGTTGGGCCACAAACACTTTGGACACCCCCTGCACCTTCGCCAGCTCCTCTGCTACCTGCCAATACAAAGGGTTAACACGGTGATCTGGCACAGGGGCCCCAACCATACAAAGCCACCTCGTGAAGGAACCATTAACCCTGCACTGGCAGCAACGCCCGCCCCGATCCCGGAACTTTCCGGCTGGAATATGTGAGTATATCTTTATTTATATGGCGCATTACAGCAGTAACACACGGCATCGTGAGAATAAGCGCTTGAGACATAAACGTAGACATTTAGGAAAAGGCGTCCCTGCCCAGAAGAGCTTACAATCTACGTGGTCAATATCCCGCCTTTAACATCACAATGCTGCCTGTATATTTATCTCAGGTCCACGGTACATCGCTGAGGAGTATATTCTAATAGTACAATATCAATACGGCAACTTTTTATTTTCCAACATGACTAGCTGAAAGTACTGAGCGGTGCTTGGGAATTTGAAGAAACCAACCTCATTCCTCCCCTCCTGCTCTCACCCCCTCCCCCCATCTCACACCCTCCATCTCACCCCCTCCCTCCCCCATCTCACATCTCATCTCCCCCCTCCCATCACTTTCCTTTAATAACTTACGATGTCCCCAATTCTTTCCGCCTCTCTCCCCTCCCCCAGCGTTCTTACTTTCTCCTCACACACCAACTGACTTCCTCACTCTCTGTGTAAACTTCACAGCTATCTGACTCTACATATCTGCCACCAGGCTATGTGCATTAGGTCACCAGCTACATAGCCTGCCAGGTACAACACCCAACGGCTGACTTCCTTTTCAGAAAAATTGTAACATAGAATTAAAAACAGAATGTATCCAATTTCCAAACAGACACAAACCCGCTCCTAGATCTCAGGAACCTTCATGATATTTTTGTTACGATATCTTGAGAGGTCCAAACGCAGAGCGATCAGACACACAACTCTGCCAAATATATAGGAGATTCAGCAGAATTTGGACACCAGATGCAATGAGTTTGTGGTAACAGTCACGTGTGCCTGCAAAATGCTGTGTACAAGCGCTGTGCACACTGTATGCAAAGAACAGTATACGAGTGCAATTCTATGCATAATACAAAGGAACATACATACATTGCAAAACACGTCACCAGAACATGGGAAATGCAACATTTCCAACACTGTTGTCCAATGCAGCAATAAACCACTCAAAAGGCCAGTCACCGGTGCTTAAACGCACATATTGCTGCAGTGATAACAGCCTCACATCCAAACTAATCGATTGGTTTGTGATTTTCTACACATACAAATACACTTGCCTCCATGCTGAAATATGAATGACAAGCAAATTACGCGCGGACTTGCTATTATCCATTTTTAAAGGTTTAATATTTAACCCTAATGTTGCCAGGCATACAGAATTCTTTAGTGGTCGGTCCCACTGGGGATCTAATGACCGTGATATCCTCAGTGGGACTGACCTTTAACCCATTAAACACAAGTTACTTAATGACAGCGACGTGTTTAATGGGTTCAGGGTCAGTCCCACGTAGGAGCAAAGTGACCTGAGTGTCCTGTTTAAGGCTGAGTCCCCGCTGGCGCTGAGCGCGCTCATGCTTAGAGCATGAGCGCCGGGTGTCCTGCAACTTGCGAACGCGCGTGCGGAGGGGGGAGGGGGGGTGCAATTGCGGGCTATTTCAGCAAGCGGGAAAGTATAAAAAATGTATTTACCAAAGAGCCGAGCGTGTGTGCCCACGCATGCATCACGTGAGCCGGAACTATATATATATATATATATATGAAAGTAACTGCGCCAAGCGCCACCTGCTCAGCACCAGCGGGGAACGAAGTGGCCTAATGACAGGGACGTGGTTAATTGTTAACTGATGCTGTCTGGGCAGCGTTAACTTATAGGACTGCCAGGACCACGTGAACGTCACAGCTGCTTCCCACAGGACTCACACCGACTCCCTTTGCTGAGACCTTTGGGGGCCGCAGGTCACCAAACCCACCTGAGTACAGTTAGTCCCGGCCACCAAGCAGGACACATCCCCCCCGAGGTGCCCAGCAGCGGCGATTGCGTTGAGCGTGATGGGTGTCAGCTTCTGATTATCGTGCTCCGCTATCACCAGCGTGCTGTGTAGCCTCTGCAGTGCGGCCTGGGAGACAGCAGGATACACATTAGTGCTGAGCGTGCACCCCCAAAACACACGTGGCCAGGGCTCTGCAATGAATTGCTGTCCCTCCTGGCAGCGAAGGGGTTAAGTACACATGTACCATGGATGTAGTAAGGGCACACTCCTCTCCTCCCCCTCCCCCCCAGATCTCCACATCGGTGTGTGGGTGTAATTACATATAAATGAAATACACACTTTGTTTATGCATAAGCCCCCCTCATCCCCAAGGTGTGTGTGTGTGTGTATATATATATATATATATATATATATATATATATATATATATATATAATAAATTAGTGTGTGTGTGTGTGTGTATGTATATATATATATTATATATATATATATAATAAATTAGTGTGTGTATGTATGTGTATGTATATATATATATATATATATATATATATATATATATATATATATATATATATATATAATAAATTAGATCGATATATATATATATATATATATATATATATATATATATATATATATATATATATATATATATCGATAGATATATATACACACTGTACTAACTCCCCCAACCCAGTCAAAGTGTATATATAATATACAGCACTCTTATCCCCCCACCTCCCCCTGGTGTATATATACATATAATACAGGTCTCACGCCTCCTCCCGGTGTGTGTGTATATATAACCGGTACACGGGTCTCACCCCCCGCCTCCTCCCGGTGCTGAGCGCGCGGAACATCCCGGAGACAGAAACACACTGACACAGGAAGGTGACCGGAGAGTGTGACGTCACCAACGCGCGCCGCTCCAACACGGGAGCTGCGCGGGGGGAATGACACGTGTGTGTGTGTGTGTGTGTGTGTGTGTGTGTGTGTGTGTGTGTGTGTGTGTGTGTGTGTGTGTGTGTGTGTGTGTGTGTGTGTGTGTGTGTGTGTGTGTGTGTGTGTGTGTGTGTGTGTGTGTGTGTGTGTGTGTGTGTGTGTTATCACGCTTAAATATATGCTCATATCTCATATATATATATATATATATATATTACTCTAGAATGTAATACAAATACGTGTGCCCTGCGCAAAAAATGGCCAGAGGTCAAGGCTAACTCCAACGGTCGAGAGAAAGCGTCAACATTATCAGGAGATCAAGACCGTTGAAGATTATCCCTTGGCTACTAATTGCAATTAATGTAATTACTATTAGCTGATTAATTTGTCATTGGAATCTCCTGCCTCTGAGATCAGCACAAATCTTGTCTCCATTTTATAATAATCCAGGTGGAGGAAAGCCACCCAACCCAGTCATTTATATTATATTATATTGGGTTGATAGGTGCCTTACTGACGATTTAATCCATTAAACAAGACACTGCCATATGGTCACTTTGGTCCTACTAAGGACTGACCCTAAAGCCCATTAAACACGTCACTGTCCTGGTATTCAGGACTTTTCTCCAGGCCTGTCTGTGCAGGACGGCCGGACCTGGATGTCGTGGGGATTTCCAGGGTGGTTCATATCTGGGAAGACAAGACGGTTAAAGCATTTGATTCACTCACTAGAGACTTGAGGTTACAAAATACTTACCTTTTTATATTTTATCAGATTAGGCGATTTGGGAATTCAAAGGCTCCATTTTTTGGACCTACCCCCTTTAAAACTATGTTCCTTAGCAGAAGCGGACACACAGGGTTAATTTCTTCATTGTACGGTAAGATTTCAGTCTGTGACTCCCCTCTGAAGCAAGATTTATGGCCCAATGGGAAAATTATTTGGGCAAGATACGAGATGTAGAAGATTGGGAAGATATATTAGTGTCACGATAAAAGAGAATGGTGTTGGGTGACAAGGAGAGGAGCCGGACCTACCGATCCAGGAATGGGCAGCGAACAGTCCCTAGTGCCAACCAACCATTAAATTAACGCTCTTATCCTACAGGGACTAATTACAAAAAGTGATGTCAACTTTAGCATCTGTAGATGCTGTCAAAAAAAAGCTGTGTGTGCTGTGCACGCGCATAGTAAGTGAAACTTCTTTGACTTTTGTCACAGAAATTGTATTTGTATTGGTGATGTTTTAATTAAAAATCAAAATACAATTTCATTGACAAAACGCAAATAAATTTGACTTAGAACATGCGTACACATCCCTTGTATTTGCACTAAGCGTGAATTCCTCGTGTGTGTGTGTGTGCGTGACTGTGTGTGTGTGCGTGTGACTGTGTGTGTGCGTGTGACTGTGTGACTGTGTGACTGTGCGTGTGACTGTGTGACTGTGCGTGTGACTGTGTGACTGTGTGTGTGTGCATGTGACTGTGTGTGTGCGTGTGACTGTGTGACTGTGTGACTGTGCGTGTGACTGTGCGTGTTACTGTGTGACTGTGTGTGACTGTGCGCGTGACAGTGCGTGTACGCGTGACAGTGCACGGTGCACGTGACAGTGCGTGTGCACGCGACTGACTGTGTGCGCGACTGACTGTGTGCGCGACTGACTGTGTGCGCGACTGACTGTGTATGTGTGCGTGTGTGCGTGTGACTGTGCGTGTGTGCGTGACCATGTGCGTGTGTGTGTGACCGTGTGCGTGCGTGTGACCGTGTGACGTATGCGCAGCCCCCCTGCACCTCACACATCCCCCTAACCTATTCACAGTCAGTGTGTGTGTGTATGTGTCAGTCAGTGTGTGTGTGTGTGTGTGTGTGTGTGTGTGTGTGTGTGTGTGTGTGTGTGTGTGTGTGTGTGTGTGTCAGTCAGTGTGTGTGTATGTGTCAATGTGTGTGCATGTGTGTCAGTCAGTGTGTATGTGTGTCAGTCAGTGTGTGTGTGTGTGTATGTGTGTCAGTCAGTGTGTGTGTCTGTGTGTGTATACTGTATATGTATGTGTGTGTGTCTGTCACTGTATGTGTGTCTCTCTTTCTGTGTCCTGCCCCCTCCCTCCTGACTCCCCCCCCCCCCCTCAAAGGCAGGCAGAGCTGCGGACTCGCGGCGGCTCTGCCTGAGACTCTCCTCCTCCCCTCACACCCCCCCCCCCTCACAGACAGGCAGAGCTGCGGACTCGCGGCGGCTCTGCCTGAGACTCTCCTCCTCCCCTCACACCCCCCCCCCCCTCACAGACAGGCAGAGCTGCGGACTCGCGGCGGCTCTGCCTGAGACTCTCCTCCTCCCCTCACACCCCCCCCCCCCCCTCACAGACAGGCAGAGCTGCGGACCCGCGGCGGCTCTGCCTGAGACTCTCCTCCTCCCCTCACACCCCCCCCCCTCACAGACAGGCAGAGCTGCGGACCCGCGGCGGCTCTGCCTGAGACTCTCCTCCCCCCCCCCTCACAGACAGGCAGAGCTGCGGACCCGCGGCGGCTCTGCCTGAGACTCTCCTCCCCCCCCCCCTCACAAACAGGCAGAGCTGCGGACCCGCGGCGGCTCTGCCTGAGACTCCTACTCCCCTCACAGACAGGCAGAGCTGCGGACCCGCGGCGGCTCTGCCTGAGACTCTCCTCGCCCCTCCCACCCCCCGGCGAGACGCGGCAGCACCGGGCAACGGGCAGATACCTAATAAAGGCCCCCCCCTCCGGAAGTGCTGCGTGGGCAGAGGCAGTATCGGCGGGGAAGGGGGGGCAGCGCGTCATCGTCAGCAGGAGCTGGCTTCGAGGGGAGCGCTGCAGCGATCCCCTTCTGATGGTGCTGTGGGGAACGCAGCTCACTCTACCCCCCTCCCCCCCATTCCATGCCTCGCCCGGGGGAGGTCAGCAGGAGTGGCGGCAATTAAATTTTGAGGGCTGCCGCCGCCGCATGTCAGCGGGTGGGGGGAGCAGAGCTCGTTAGGAGCTGCGGCGGCGGATACCCTCCATGATCCCTGGGCTCCTCTCCTCGACCCCGGCGGCGCTCAGTCAGCGGGACGCAGGAAAGCGGAGGTAGGGAGGAGAGAGGCTGCGCGGCATGGCAGCGGCCGTTAGGAGCGGCGGCTATCGCCGCCGCATATGTCACGGTGTGTGGGGGGTGTGGGGCTGGGGGGGGTGGGGGGGTGATTAGGAGCGGCGCCGGCGGCTATCGCCGCCGCCGCCGCATCTGATTTGTGGAGCGGGTGTGATGTCAGTGTTGGGGTTGGGCTGAGCCAGAACACAGCCCGGCCTCAACTGCCAGCACTGACGTCACATCCGTTTCATTTCTGTCTCCACAATTCTTTTTTGCCCCATCACGAATGAGGTGCCACTAAGGAAGTTTCACTTCAATAATACATCATGTTCTGATTCGTTTGGATTGTACCCCTCCCCCTCAACCCGCTGCAGGAGAGGAGGTCCGAAAGAACCTGTCACGGCAGCTCACTCCGAGATTCCCTTCTCTCCATGCTGGTACAGCTGATTCTCTTCCGCCAGAAATTCCTCAGCCCATGCAACTTCGGGGCAACAAGTTGTCGTCCAGTGAGAAACAGCGCCGATGCAATGCTGGTCTCTGCCTGTACTGTGGCAATCCCGGACATCAGGTACTCTATTGCACCCTAGTTGGGAAACGCCAACTCCCAATGAGGTCCAAGGGAATCACATTGGGAACACTTTCTACCTCTCCTACCAAAGAGAAACCATTGCCAACCAGGATCCTTGTACCTGTTACGCTGACCGGCGAGAACTCCCACACCACCGCTTTAGCCTTTGTGGATTCCGGTTCAGGAGGCAATTTCATTGACCAGGGCTTCGCTGAGAGGAATAACATCGCCCTCGTCTGCAAGAAATGCCCTACAGGGTTGGAAGCAATTGATGGTCAATCACTGCAACCAGCATTTATCTCTACACAGACCACTCTCTTTCATTTACGTACAGGTGAGGACCATACGGAAGAGATCCAGCTGGATGCCATCCATACTCCATCGGTCGACGTGATTCTTGGCCTCTCGTGGCTCCAACTTCGCAACCCATCTATTGATTGGACTGACAAGGAACCTGTCCTGTGGAGCGCTTCATGTTCTAAGAATTGTGCAGTGCCGTCAAGAGTATGTGCGGGATTGCTGCTCCTAAAGAAGAGAAGGTAACTTTGCCCGAGGTTTACACCGATTTTCGTGATGTTTTTGATAAAGCAAGATCGGAGCTTCTGCCACCTCATCGCGCCTTCGATTATCTATTGACCTGCTGTCCAGTTCAGTACCTCCTAGGGGAATCTCATGTTCACTTTCCCTTCCAGAGACTAAAGCCATGAAGGAGTACATTCAAAAAATTTTACCAAAGGGGTTTATTCAGAAATCTTCCCAGCCGGAGCAGGCTTCTTCTTCGTGAAGGAGAAGGATGGATCCCTACGACCCTGGATCAATTATAGAGCTCTTAACAAGATCACCATCAAAAAACATTATCCCTTGCCATTGATTTCGTAACTCTGTGGCCCCTTGGAGGCGTTCAAAATCTTTACCAAACTGGACCTGCGTGGGGCCTACAATTTGGTAAGAATTCGCCAGGGTGACGAATGGAAAACGGCTTTCAATACTCGAGATGGCCATTATGAATACCTTGTCATGCCCTTTGGTCTCTGTAATGCTCTTGCCGTCTTCCAAGACTTCGTTAATTAAATCTTCAGGGACCTGCTCAATCAGTTTGTTATCGTCTATTTGGATGACGTAATGAATTTTCTAAGTCTTCACAGGAACATGTCGGTCATGTCAAACAGGTACTGTTACGCCTTCGTGAAAACCATTTGTTCGCCAAGCTGGAAAAGTGTTAGTTCCACCAAACCTCCACGATATTTCTCGGATACATAATTTCTGACACTGTTCTCATCATGGATCCAGCTAAAGTGAAAGTGGTCCTGGATTGGCCGCGTCCCACTACTCTCAAGGCTGTACAGCGCTTTCTGGGCTTTGCAAATTACTACCGCAGGCTCATTCAAAATTTCTCTTCTGCAGTAGCTCCCATTACAGCCTTAACGAAGAAAAGTGCGGATCCTACTTCATGATAGCCAGCGGCTAGCCAAGCCTTCGATCATCTGAAAACCGCCTTCGTTTCGGTACCCATTCTCATACATCCGGATCCCAAACTACCATTCACATTGGAAGTAGATGCATCAGACGTCGGGGCCGGAGCTATTCTGTCTCGGAGAAGGACTCCTCAAGCCAGACTTCATCCGTGTGCCTTTTTCTTGAGAAAATGTTCTCCAGCCGAACAAAATTATGACGTAGGTAACCGGGAACTTCTAGATATCAAGTTTGCTCTAGAAGAATGGAGACATCTTTTAGAAGGCATGGAGAATCCTATCACCATTTTGACCGACCACAAGAACTTACTCTACATCGAGGGCGCTCGTCGCCTAGGGGCTCGACACACCCGGTGGTCGCTTTTCTTTTCCCGTTTCAATTATATTATTTCTTTCCTCCCGGGTTCAAAAAATGTCAAGGCGATGCCCTCTCCCATCAGTTTTTGGTGGACGACAAAACCGAGGATTGTCAGGAAACCATACTTCCCTCTAAATACATACTTTCCGCTAACAACTTCGATGCCTTGAGAGATTGTACAAGATCAGTCCCACATCCCAGAATGTCTCGAAGTTCCTGAAGGGCGATTCTTTACCTCACCACCTCCATCAGAGGAAGGTTCTTGAATGGGGTCATTCTTTCAAGTCATCTGGACATCCTGGTACTAGAAGAACCACCGATCTTGTGGAGCGGACCTTTTGGTGGCCCGGCATGCAGAAGGACATTAAGGACTTTGTTGCTGCGTGCTCGACATGTGCTCGGAATAAGACTCCTCTGAACAAACCACCAGGACTCCTTTGACTTCTTCCCATCCCAGTGTAACACTCACGCTACCCACAAACAAGGCAAGACCCCGGTACTGAGGTGGGAAGTTACAAAGCCACGCACCCACAGCAGCGGAAGTGCACCTGGAAGGCGGATTGTCTAGCGTTGCCGGGTCTGGGTTGGAGAGAGAGGGTTAATCGGTATACTTGCAGGTCCTGGGATTGGAGAGAATAGAATCGTAGAAATCAGTTAGCCATGGTCTGGGATTATAGATGGTAGAATAGTCCAGGTCTGTTAGCCGTGATCAGGGATTGGAGAAGTCGCCGTAGTCGAGGGTAAGCCAAGGTCAATATCCAGAGAGGTTCACTTACAAGCTGGGTCGGTACACAAGAGGTTAATCTGAAAGACAAGACTGGAACAAGGCAAGGCACAACTGTAGGAAGCAGTGAGACTACACCAAATTATGCTGAGCACTGACTGAGAGCAGAAACAGGGTATATGTAGGCAGACAGACGGGGTGGAGCGGGGGCGCAGCCCCTGCGGAAGCTGGGATAGGCTGCAGGAGACAAGAGGCACAAATGATGCTTGACACGCAGCTGGGGATCGTTGCACGTCGTCACGTGTCGCGCGAGAGCACCACAGCGCGTCCAGGGGACGGAGCCAAGCTCCGTGGCAGGGGCTGAAGAGCTGCGGGTGTGCGCATGCTCTGTAATCAGAGCGGGGTTGCGCGCATGAGCGGAGAGTGGAGCAGCGGTAGCAGCAGCACTAGGTAAGGAGGGAACACGTCGCAAAGGACGTGTTCCCCGATTCCTTACACCCGGATTGTCCATGGACACATCTATCCATGGACTTCATAGTAGAACTGCCTGTGTCTAAAGGGATGAACACCATCTTCGTAGTGGTAGACCACTTTTCTAAGCAGTCCCACTTTATCCCATTGAAAGGGATTCCCAACTCTCCCAAACTGGCAGGCATCTTTGTCAAAGAAATTTTCCGCCTCCATGGTGTGCCGCCTGTCATCGTCTCTGACCGTGGATCACAGTTTATTTCGAAGTTCTGGCACTCCTCCTCACAGCAATTAGGTATATCTCTACATTTTTCTTCGGCTTATCATCCCCAAACCAACGGTCAGACAGAGCGAACCAACGGGTCACTGGAGCAATATATTCACTGTTTCGTCTCAGACACTTAGGATGACCTTCCTTGGGCCGAGTTCGCGCACAACAATCTGCACAATGAATCCACCATGGAGTAGCCCTTCTTCATTATGGGTTTCACCCGTCTCTCCGGCCCATCGCCACACCCAGTTCTGGTGTACCGGCAGCACACAACAGAATTCTTTGGCTACAGAATTCATGGAAAAGAATCCAGCAGAATCTTACCAGGGCAAATTCTAGACAGAAGACACAGTCGGACCGTCACCGTAGGAGCATTCAAGAATTCAACCCGGGAGACGGTGTGGTTGTCTTAAAAGAATATCCACCTCAAGGTTCCTACGCTAAAATTAGCACCAAGGTTCATCGGACCCTATTCCGTTGTGGAGAAGATCAACCCGGTGGCATACCGTCTGCGCCTTCCTCCTTCTATGAGGATTCCGTCAGTGTTTCATGTTTCCCTGCTGAAGCCGGCCATCCGGGATCCTCGCATCCCCGATTTTAATCCTCGTCTCCATCTCCACTCCTTGTACAGGGCCAACAGGAGTACAAGGTCCAGTCCATCTTGGACTCCAGGATTTCCGGGTGCCGATATAGTATTTCGTACCCTGGAGGGGCGTTGAACCCGAGGAATGATCGTGGGTTCCTCGCCACCGTCTTCATGCCCCCAGGCTTGTCCGGCTCTTCCACGCCAAATATCCGCACAAGCCCTCCCTGAGACGCCCGGAGGTCGCTCCAGAGTGGGGGTGGGGGGGTACTGTCGTGATCCATGATTCGTGATCCGCTCCCGCGCGGAGGTTAATACTATGGTCCCCGGTCCCACCTCCAGACTCCGCCCATGCGGCAACATCATCAGTGCGCAGTGTGCACACGGGGCGCGCAGTCAGCACACGCATGAGCCACGTCATCTCTCCGCCTCTGGGATCCTCCCCACATCTGTCTCCTGCACCGTATCCTCCTATCACACTCACTCTCTCTGACGCGCCTCCTCCAGCCTGTTACCTCATTGGTCCCTGTGTCCTATTTATGCTCAGCCAGCCCACTGGCAAATCGGCTGAGCATAAACCTTCCTATGTGCGAAGTGTTCACTGCTACCCTTGCCTCCACAGTTTTGTCTTGTACTCCGGTTCCTCTGTTTCTGACCTCAGCTATTCGTCTGGACTTCGCTCTTCTAAACTCCTGACCCCGGCTACCAACGACGATCCACACCTCTCCAACCCCAACCTCGGCAAAGTACCACGACGATCCACACCTCTCCAACCCCGACCTCGGCAAAGTACCACCACGATCCGCACCTCTCCAATCCTGACCACGGCTAGTACCTTCAACGATCCGCTCCTCTTCAACCTCTCCAACCCCGACCTCGGCAAGTATCTCTGACCATCCATACCTCTCCAACCCCGACCCGGCTACCTCGAGTTATCTACACTCCAGACGTGCCCACGCGGCTGTGGGTTGGTGTTATATATAAATCCCCACCTCGGCCTTGCGGTCACACCTTGTTTGGGGTGAACACTCCATTACAACCGCTGATGTGACCTGCGCGGTCTATGGGCGTGATCAATGCCTTAAGGCAATGTGATCGCGCCGCTTTCGCACGCCTTCGCAGCAGCATGGATGCCGCCTTAGGCAACAATAATTTCACAAGGGGGATATTATGGGTGTGATTTTACCTTTTTCCCATAAACGATACGTTCGGGCGCTAAGAGCTGGGGTCCCGGATAGAGCGGTTTCAAATAGATGCCGTCTATTTACCTTATAGAGTTCAACCTCTACGTAATCGTTTGTTTATTACCTTTGCAAATGGAACCAAGAATCTCTGTCTATGTGATGATGTAACAAAGCAATATTTTTTACTCTTTCCCGTCACTTACCTTTTTTCTGTTTGTACCCCTTTCCCTCTTATGTTACAAATAAAACTGCAATACAATAAAACACGTCCCTGTCATTAGGTCACTTTGCAACTACGTGGGACTGACCCTTTAACCCATTAAACATGTCCCTTTAATTAGGTCACTTTGTGCCTACGTTGGACTGACCATTTAACGCATTAAACACCTCCCTGTCATTAGGTCACTTTGGCCCTACATGGGACTGACCATTTAACCCATTAAACACGTCACTGTAATTAGGTCACTTTGCTCCTACGTGGAACTGATCCTTTAACCCATTAAACACATCACTGTCATTAGGTCACTTTGCCACTATGTGGGACTGACCCTTTAACCCTATTTTAAGTGTCTTCTTCCATTTTTAACTAAAGTTTATCTGAAGAAGTTTCACGTCTTGATGTGGTAGATGTCACGGTGTGCTCACCACAAACAAGGCGGACCCGCGGTGCTGAGGTGGGATTTGGATAAAACGCCACCCACAGCCACGAGGGCGCATCAGGATTGTAGGGTTCGTCAAGGTAGCCAGGTCAGGAGTGGAGAGGTACAGAGAGTCGGTATACTTGCCAGAGGTCAGTGCAGGAGAGGTACGGATCGTTGCTGGTATTTAGCCGAGGTCGACTTTGGAGAGAGGAGAGTCGTCGAGGTCCAGGTACCGAGGTTGGGGTTGGAGAAGGTAGCGTAGTCGTAGTCCGGGTGCCAAGGTCAGGGCAGGAGAATAGCGGATGGTCGAGAAAAGCCGTGTCGGTACACAGAAAGGATCGGCAAGGCAAGACTGTGAGGCAAGGATAGGTAAACACAACGCAACTGGTAATATGCTCAGCCAAAGAGTAAGTGGCAAAGCTGAGCATATGTAGGAAAAGGAAGTCCAATGGCAAAGCAGCAGCGTGGGGTCTGAGTCCAGCGAGGACTGCCATAGGTCAATGAGCAGGTGCAGGGAGTACCTAGAAAGTAGAAAGGCAGGGCTTAGGTGCTGGAGTGCATCTCCGTGCACGTGACCACGCCTCCGTGCGCGAGACTGCGCCTCCGTGACCGTGACCGCATGCGCGCCAAGGACGGCACAACTTAGGTGGCGCTGGCATGTGGCGTGGGGGGAGACGGGAGCAAGTGGAGGAGCCTGCGGCAGTGAGGGTGAGTGGGGAGCGTGCCAACAGCGGCATTGCTCCCTGAGCCTCACAGTACCCCCCCTTCAGAAACGACCTCCGGGCGATTCCAAGCTGGTTTGGAAGGATGCTTCAGATGGAAAGCCCATACGAGTCTGGGAGCGTGGAGATGCCGATGGTGAACCCAAGACTATTCTTCTGGGCCAAAGCCCCTCCAGTGGACCAAGTACTGTACCGCCCCTCTGGAGATCCTGGAATCCACAATAGCCTGGACCTTGTACACTGGCGACACACTTTATTCGAGCTCGGCTAGTCCCACGAATTCGGGTATACCCGGGTGTATTGAGGTTTGTGACTGTTTTCTGCCCGAGTGCATTGGGTTATTTTCCAGGCAGGGATTGAAGCATTTTATTCCCGCTGGCTGCAATACTGCACAGTATATATATATATATATACTGCATTACAATTCATGAATTTATGCCATCTGGTAGACACGCGAAGCATTGCAGCCTATTAAATCCTAATCATTATCATTTAACAGATCAGCCGCCGGTCAGCCAGGCATGAACCCAGGCTGGGAAGGCAAACGCAACGGGGCTTGTCAGAGGTGAGGAGCGGCGAATTCCAGGTATCTGCCAGGTACATACTGGGTATTTGCTCGAATAAAGTGTGTCGGTGCAGTACTTCTGTTGCCCTTGTACGAGTATGGGAGGAGGTGGTGCAGTGGTGTCAGGGAAGCAAGGGCTCAGGAACGCAGGTTTGAGCAGAGAGATATGGAAGACTGAGGGGATCTTCATTGAGGGCGGAAGACGCAGTCAGTAGGCCACCGGGTTGATCTTTCGTACCACAGAATACGGACCGAGGAATCTGGGTGCCAGCTTGGGTGTGGCCACTTTGAGGCCTATGTTTTTAGAGGATAGCCATACCCTGTCTCCTGGGCTGAATTCCTGGATCTTGCGGCTGTGGCGGTCTGCTTGTACCTATTGTCTGTTAGTTGCGACTCTCAGGTTCTCCTGGATCTTTTTCCATAAGTCCTGAAGAAGATGAATACGATTATCCACGGCTGGTACCTCGGAGGAAGAAGAGGCCATTGGCAGACGGGAAGGGTGGAAACCATAATTAATAAAGAATGGTGACTCTTGGGTGGACTCATTGTGTAGAGAATTGTGAGCAAATTCGGCCCATGGCAGAAGGTCCGCCCAGTCGTCCTGTGAGTCAGAAATAAAACAACGCAGATACTGCTCCAGCGTTTGGTTAGTTCTCTCCGTCTGATTGTTAGTTTGTGGATGATATCCAGACGAAAAGTATAACGAAATGCCCAGCCTTTGAGACAAAGCACGCCAGAACCTGGAGATAAATTGTAACCCCCCAGGTCGGAGACTATGGTCTGAGGAACCCCATGGAGACGGAAGATTTCCTGAACAAAGATATCTGTGAGTTTGGGAGAGCTAGGAAGTCCTTTCAAAGAAATAAAGTGTGACTGTTTCGAGAAACGATCGACGATGACGAGAATCGTGTTAATCCCTTTTGAAGAAGGTAGGTCTACTATGAAATCCATAGACAAAGGGTTCCAAGGGCGGTCTGGGATTGGAAGGGAGTGTAGGAGTTCCAGTGGTCTGCTGCGTGGGGTTTTGTTACGGGCACAAGTAGCACATGCCTTGACAAATTCCTTTATGTCCCCTTGCATACCTGGCCACCAAAAGGTTTGTTCCACAAGGTCAATGGTTCTACGAGTTCCTGGGTGCCCAGAAGACTTAGAGAAGTGACACCACTCGAGGACCCTCCTTTGGTATAGTGTGCAGTGAAGAGGCGGCCCTCTGGGACTTTGAGCCCTTCAGGGACCTGAGATTGGTCCCGACAGATGTCGTCTATGACATCAAAGGAATTGTCGGAGATTATAAATTTGGAAGGAAGTACCGTCTCCTAATGATCCTAGGACTTGTCCTCAGGAAGAAACTGATGAGAAAGGGCACCGGCCTTCATGTTTTTGGAGCCGGGTACAAAGGAGATGATGTAATTAAAACGGGAGAAAAAGAGCAACCAGCGAGCTTGTCGTGCGCCCAGGCGACGAGCGCCCTCTATGTAGAGTAGGTTTTTATGGGCGGTTAGGATGGTGATAGGATTCTCCGTACCCTCCAAGAGATGTCTCCATTCCCCAGAGCCAGTTTGATTGCCAAGTTCCCTGTTCCCTATGTCGTAGTTCTGCTCGGCTGCAGAATTTTTTTTAGAAAAAAATGCGCAGGGATGTAGTCTTGCCATGGGTGATTTTCTTTGAGAAAGGATGGCACCGGCCCCTATGTCAGAGGCATCCACCTCCAGGGTAAAAGGTAGTTTGGGGTCAGAGTGTATCAAGATTGGGGCAGAGACGAAGGATCTGCCCCTTTCTTGGTCAAGGCTATGATGGGTGCTACCGTGGAAGAAAAGTTTCGGATGAACCTATGGTAATAGTTCGGAAAGCCCAAAAAGTGTTAATGGCTTTAAAGGTTGTAGGACTGAACCAGTCTAGGACTGCCTTGAGTTTGGCTGTGTCCATGGAGAAGCCGGAATCGGAGATGATGTATCCGAGGAATGCCGTGGAGGTACGATGGAATTGGCACTTTTCCAACTTGGCAAAAAGATGGTTCTCGCAAAGGCGTAATAGGACCTGTTTGACGTAAGTAACGTGTTCTTTGGGGGACTTGGAAAAAATCAAAATGTCATCCAGTTGGACAATGAGGAATTTGTTGAGAAGGTCCCGGAATATCTAATTGACAAAGTCTTGAAAGACAGCGGGGGCATTACAAAGGCCGAAGGGCATGACAAGATACTCGTAATGGCCATCATGGGTATTGAATGCCGTCTTCCATTCATCGCCCTGGCGAATTCTCACCAGATTGTAGGCACCGCGCAAGTCCAACTTGGAGAAGATAGTTGACCCCTGTAGGCGATCAAAGAGTTCCGAGATCAAGGGTAGAGGGTAACGGTTCTTGAGCGTAATTTAATTGAGACCCCTGTAGTCAATAGACGGGCGAAGAGACCCGTCCTTCTTCTTGACAAAGAAGAATCCGGCTCCGGCCGGAGAAGAGGATTTCCGAATGAACCCCTTCTGTAGGTTCTCTCGGATATAATCATTCATTGCCTTGGTCTCCGGGAGTGAGAGTGGATAGTTTCTTCCCCTGGGAAGTACTGAACCGGACAGGAGGTCAATAGGACAGTCGAAAGGACGGTGCGAGGGAAGAAATTCGGACCGAGTCTTGACGAAGACGTCACAAATTTTTTCGTATACCTCCTGGTAGTGAATTAGCGTCTTTCTCCAATGTGAGTAACCCACCGACCTTATCCACCGGCACCACACAGCTCCCCGCACAATGAGTACTCCACTGGATTAGTTCTTTGTTGGTCCAATCGATGCGAGTATTGTGGCATTGGAGCCACGGGAGGCCCAGTATCACTTCAACTTAGGGAGTATGGATCACATCCAGATGAATCTCCTCCTTGTGGTTCCCCTCCGCCTGTAGATGGAAGGGGGTAGTCTGCAGGGAGATGAAGGCTGGCTGAAGTGGCCGTCCGTCGATGGCCGCCAGGCCTACCAGTATTTTCTTGCAGACAAGCGGGATGTGGCTCCTTTCAGCGAAGGACTGGTCGATAAAATTGCCCCCCAATCCAGAATCCACGAATGCCAGTGCAGTGACTCGAAAACTCTCCCCTGTAAGCAAAACGGGAATCAAAATCCTGGTTGGTAGGGACTGTTTGGTGATAGGGGAGATGGAAAGTGTTCCCAATGAGACTCCCCTGGATCTCATTGGGAGTTGGCATTTCCCGGTTTGTGAGGGCACTGGAGTACTTGATGACCAGAGTTGCCGCAGTATAGGCAGAGGCCGGCGCTGCATCGACGTTACTTCTCAGATGGGGAGAGCTTGTTGCCACCACATTGCATGGATTCCGGAGAGTCGTAATGGGGAAGTTCCGGTAAGGCGAAGTGAAGGGAAGGTGATCTAGGAGACAATTGGCGATGCCGTGATCGCTCGGCCCTCCCCTCTTGCAGGCGTTGATCTACCCGAATGCATACGGTGATCAGTTCCTCCAGATCTGTGGAACGTTCCTGTGCTGCGAGTTCGTCCTTTAATTGTCATGGAACAAGTAAGCCCATTTTTGCTGCATGTATTTGCTCTACACACACACTGTGCCTGTGTGATATGTTACAATGTTGCATTTCCTGCCTCTGGGCATGTAATCAGTGAGTTGCTACAGCAGCCTCTGAGATCTCTCCTAGAATGGGCTATTCTGCCCTCCCCCCTGTTTTGCTGACAGTCTGTCCCAAGACTATTCCTTTTACCCAGATTCCCCTACACTTCCTTTTGATTCGAGATTTGGCTGAGTGAGTAACTTCCTGTCACACTCCCATGGCAAGGCCATCTCTTTCTACCTGCCCTTAACTACAAACTCACTACTACACACCATCCACAAGAGCCTGTATTTACTGCTGCTTTTCCAATAAAGTGAAGGAAATATTATAGGACTTGGTGTGATTTGGAAAGGGGGCTGAGTTAAGCTATCTATGGCTATTCACACATCACACGTGACCCTGGCTTCAGAATATTAATGGTTCTGCGAGGCCCTGCCAGAAGGCGGAAGACAACGCCTCTTTATTCCAGCCTATCTCCAAGGCAATGGTCCAGAACTCCAGAGCGTACCTGGCAACTGGTCGGTTCCCCTGGGAAATATGAAAAAGGGAGGAAGCTGTGGTCAACTTACGTCCTGCAGTATCGAAGACCCTGCGGAACTCTCTGGCGAAGAGTCCGATGTCCTGTGTAAGGTCCGATCTCTTCTCCCAGATGGGGGAGGCCCAAGCCAGGGCGTCGTCCATAAGGAGAGAGATAATGTAGGTGACCTTGGATCTTGGGGAAACAAAACGAGAAGGCGTGATCTCAAACTATATAAAACACTAATTTAGGAAGCCTCTACACCCGTGGGGGTCTCCAGCATAACGGTTAGGCATTGGCACACCACCCCCACCTTACGGGAGCGTGCAGCGGGTCCCATCTGCGCGCGCACATCTGCGAGTCATGCTCCAACCTCTGGCGTGGCACGCACGTGCACAATTTAAAGGGACCAATGCCTGCACTAATGCCTGCACTAATATCAGGTGGGCTACACCTGAGCCACATCCAGCCTCGGCCTATCACCGTTCCACGTATATCTGACCACTCGTCCTCTATTCCCTCTCATTGGCCCTCTCCGGTATTTAGGTTCACTCTGCCCTCTGGTTGTTGCTGAACATAGACCTTTCTATGCACCGTGCTCATTTGCAGCCTGAGTACCTGTTCCTGTCGGTTTCCGTACCCTTGTTCTGACCCTGCTTGTGCCTGACCTGTCTCTTCTTGTTCCCTGGGCCACGGCTTGTTTAATGGACTTCTACGCTCTCTACTCCACGACCACGACTTACGGACCTCGACCATTCTACACTCTACTCCACGACCTCGGCTTACGGATCCCGACCATTCTACACTCTCCAACCCCGGACCATAGGCATGTACCCGCTACCCTCTCCACTCTCCTACCCTGACCCGGCTACACATTCACGACCCTGCAATCCGGACCCACCCTCGTGGCTTAGGGCGGTGATGTTATATCTTCCCCATCTCAGACCCGCGGTCCAGTCCAGGATGTAGTGAGCATCCGTGACATTTTGTCCAGCCCAACAGACCTGGACCCCGCTGAGGTGGTTCAACAATTGCAAAGGATTGAAGCGATGTTTAAACAGGGGGAGGGGTGTCTGAACCAGAATAATAAACGAATGGAGGGTTTTCAACATTCGCTAGGGGGCCTAGATGTCCGGGTTACTGCCCTCCAACCAGCCGTTCCTACACCTGCTGTACAGGTACCAACTCCTGCTCCTCCCATCCCAAGTTCAGCGCCATATCTCCCGACTCCCAACCGCTACGGGGGCGACCCTCTGGGATGCTGCGGTTTCCTTAATCATGGCTCCATACATTTTGAATTACTGCCAGCACACTTTACTTCTTCTCGTTCTAAGGTGGCGTACATCATCTCTCTCTTGATGGACGACGCGTTGGCTTGGGCCCCACCGATTTGGGAGCAAAGATCCGATCTCACATCCGACGTTGATCGATTCACTGCGGAGTTCCGAAGGGTCTTTGACACACCAGGAAGAAAGGTAATGGCAGCCTCCTGCCAGGTGAATATTTCCCAGGGAAATCGCACTGTGGCACGATACTCCCTCGAGTTCCGCACCATAGCCACCGAGACTGGATGGAACAACGAAGCATTGTCAGCGGCGTTCTGGCAAGGGCTGTCCGAGAACCTCAATGACGAACTGGCGTCACTGGAATGTCATCGGGACTAGAAGCGCTGGTGGCCCTTTGTGTGCAGATGGACCAGCATCTCCAAGAGAGAAGGATGGAGAGAAGTAAGCGCTTTCGAAGTTCACCTCCATTTCTTCCCTCACCAATCCCTAGCGGAAATCCCTCAGCCGTAGCAGTGGAGGAACTCATGCAACTCAGACTTACCCATCTGTCCACAGAAGAGAGACGGCGAAGACGACGTTCGGGACTGTATGTATTGCGGCAACAATGGGCACCTAGTCGCCACTTGCCCTATAAAGCCGGGAAAAGCCAACGCCCAGTGAATGTCAGGGGAACTACACTGGGAACCACGTCACATCTTCCTCCCAAATCTCCTACTAGGATTTACATTCCCGTCATCTTGTGCGGGGACAACTTTAAAACGACCACACGTGCCTTTCTGGATTCCGGGTCAGGGGGCAACTTTATTGACCAGGGATTTGCGGAGAGGAACAAGATACCTTTAATCCCTAAGGATCGCCCAGTTGGCCTCGAGGCTATCGACGGCCGCCCACTCCAACCTTCTTTTATCATTCTCCAAACCATTCCTTTTTCTCTATAGTCCCCCGGTGGTCACTCCGAGACTATACAACTTGACATTATCCACACACCTTCGGTAGATATTATTCTAGGACTGCGTGGCTTCAGCGACATAACCCACAAGTCGATTGGACCGGTACTTTGCCTAGCCACTGGAGCTCCTAGTGCCAAGAGAGATGTCTGGACACCTCCAAAACCCTCGCCGGACTACTACTACCGGAGACTGGAGATTCTCTACTGGAGATGTACTACGACTTTCGGGATGTCTTCGACAAAGGTCAAGCCGAAGAACTACCACCCCACCGTCCCTTCGATTGTCCCATTGACCTTTTGACCGGTGCAACTATTCCCTGTGGTTGCTCCTACCCTCTGTCTGCACCAGAGACTCAAGCCATGAGGCAATATATACAAGAAAACCTCCTCAGGGGCTTCATCCGGAAATCCTCCTCACCCACCGGTGCGGGGTTCTTTTTTGTCAAAAAGAAGGATGGGTCACTCAGACAATGTATAGACTATCGTGGGCTCAACAAAATAACGATCAAGAACCGTTACCCTCTCCCCTTGATTTCTGAATTATTTGACAGACTCCAAGGAGCCACGATCTTCACTAAACTGGACCTGAGGGGAGCATACAACCTGGTAAGGATCCGTCACGGGGACAAGTGGAAGATGGCGTTTAACACTCACGACGGACACTATGAATATTTGGTTATGCCCTTCGGTCTCTGCAACGCACCCGCAGTGTCCCAAGAATTTGTGAATGAGTTCTTCAGGGATCTACTCGACCAGTACATAGTCGTATACTTGGACGACATCCTGATTTTCTCAAAGAACACGGCTGAGCACTCTGAACATGTGAAGCAGGTCCTCCAAAGATTACACACAAATCATCTCTTCGCCAAACTGGAGAAATGTCAGTTTCATCAGTCTTCTACCACGTTCCTGGGATACATCATATCCAGTACTGGACTGACTATGGATCCGGACAAGGTCAAGGCGATCGTAGAATGGCCACGACCACTGTCTCTCAAAGCAGTTCAGAGATTTCTTGGTTTTTCAAACTATTACCGGAGGTTCATCCAGGGCTTCTCTGCGGTAGTCGCACCTATCACAGCACTAACCCAAAAGGGAGCTGATCTGGCTCACTGGTCTATCAAACCCATCAAAGCCTTTGAGAGACTAAAGAAAGCCTTCATCTCCGCACCTATATTGACACACCCGAATCCAGCACTGCCCTTCACACTCGAAGTGGACGCCTCTGATGTCGGAGCGGGAGCGGTACTCTCCCAGAGAAGGGAACCCCAGGCGAGACTCCACCCTTGCGCTTTTCTTTCTAAAAAATGTTCAGCCGCAGAGAGAAATTACGATATGAGAAATCGTGAACATCTCGCTATCAAGATGGCCTTGGAAGAATGGAGGCACCTACTTGAAGGCACAGCAACCCCTATCACCATCTTAACTGACCGTAAGAATCTACTCTATATTGAAGGGGCTCGCCACTTAAGATCTCGCCAGGTACGTTGGGCCTTGTTCTTTACCCGCTTCAACTTCGTGATTTCCTACATCCCTTGTTCCAAGAACATTAAGGCGGACGCACTCTCCTGGCAGTTCTTAGCAGAGGACCACAGGACAAATCGGAGGACCAACCAGAGCCTATCCTCCCTTCGGCATGCATTCTCTCCGCAAACGTCTTCTACGCCCTTCCTGAGATCACAAGGGCACAGAACAACATCCCAGAGGGTATCCAGATTCCAAAGGGTCGGCTGTTCACCCCTCCCAGTCTTCACAGACAGGTCATCGAGTCGGGTCATGCTTCCAAGACAGCAGGTCATCCAGGTACCAGAAGGACTATTGACTTCTTGGAACGCACCTTCTAGTGGCCAGGCAGGCGCAAGCACATCAGGAGCTTTGTTCTTCTTGCGCTACGTGTGCCCGGAACAAAACACCCCGCAACAATCGGCCAGGATTCTTTCGGCCTCTTCCCATCCCCGATCGACCTTGGAATCATCTCTCAATGGACTTTATAGTAGAATTACCCAAATGCAAGGGTTTGGATACAATCCTAGTAGTGGTAGATCGCTTCTCGAAGCAAGCACTCTTCGTTTCCTTCCGGGGACTACCATGCGCCGCCAGATTATACGAAATCTTCACCAAGGAAATCTACAGGCTCCATGGGACAGCCCAAACCATAGTGTCAGATCGGGGGGTCACAATTTGTGTCTAAATTTTGGAGAGCTTTCTGCAAGAAATTAGGCATCACGTTACAGTTCTCCTCCGGTTATCATCCGCAGACCAACGTGCAGACCGAACGGACAAACCAGTCACTCAAACAATACATCCGCTGCTTTGTCTCAGACGCTCAGGACAATTGGGCAGAACTCCTCCCTTGGGCAGAATTTGCGCAAAATAACTCCCGCAACAAATCCACCCAACAGTCTCCCTTCTTCATTAATTATGGGTTCCATCCCCTGTCCCCAACTCGGGAGTCTCTGCAGTAGAGAACAGAGTTTGACTCCTTCAGAAATCTTGGGAGAAGATTGAAGACAACTTAAGGCAGGCCGCCCTTCTTCATTGTAAACAAGCCGACCACCACCACCAAGAGACCCCTAATAATATTCCTGGCTAAAAAGTCTGGCTCTCTAAAAGGAATATATGACTCAAGGTACCCTCTCCCAAAAGTGGCACCCAGATTCATTGGACCATTCCCCATTCTAGAGAGAATCAACCCGGTGGTCTACGGGTTACAACTCCCTCCTACTATGAAGATCCCTTCTGCCTTTCACGTTTCACTCCTGAAACTTTTTCTACCGACAATTTTTCTACCAGCAGGAACATTCTACCCAACCCATCCTAGTGGAGGGTCAACAGGAGTTCGAGGTTCAGGCCATCATCAATTCAAGGTTATCTAGGGGAAAACTAAAATACCTAGTACATTGGAAGGGCTTTGGCCCAGAAGAACATGAATGGATATATCAAGACTAGGTACACGCACCTAGATTAACTCAGAAGTTCCACCGCAAGTATCCCTCTAAGCCGTCCCTGGGTCGCCCGGTGGTCTCCCCTCGGGGGGTGGGGGGGTGTACTGTCAGGACCACACCTCCGGTCTCCGTGCCTCCTCGCTCACCTGCCCCCACGTCCTGCCGCAACGGTCCGCGAGGTTGCGTCTTCTGCCTCTCCCCTGGCTCGCGCTCCGTCAGCGCACTGCCCCCGCCTTACGGGAGCGCGCAGCGGTTCCCATCTGCGTGCTTACCTCCGCGCATCACGCTCCAACCTCGGGCGCGGCACGCGCATGCACAATTTAAAGGGACCAATGCCTGCACTAATGCCTGCACTAATCTCAGGTGGGCTACACCTGAGCCACATCCAGCCTCAGCCTATCACCGTTTCACGTATATCTGACCACTCCTCCTCTCTTCCCTCTCATTGGCCCTCTCCGGTATTTAGGTTCACTCTGCCCTCTGGTTGTTGCTGAGCATAGACCTTTCTATGCACAGTGCTCATTTGCAGCCTGAGTACCTGTTCCTGTTGGTTTCCGTACCCTTGTTCTGACCCTGCTTGTGCCTAACCTGTCTCTTCTTGTTCCCCTTGACCACGGCTTGTTTAACAGACTTCTACGCTCTCTACTCCACGACCTCGGCTTACAGACCTCGTCCATTCTACGCTCTCTTCTCCACGACCATGGCTTACGGACCTCGACCATTCTACACTCTCCAACCCCGGACCATAGGCAAGTACCCGCTAGCCTCTCCACTCACCTACCCTGACCCGGCTACACGTTCATGACACTGCAATCCGGACCCACCCCCGTGGCTTAGGGCGGTGGTGTGATATCTTCCCCACCTCAGCCCCGTGGTCCAGTCCAGGTTATAGTGAGCATCCGTGACAGGACCATCACCGTCGCAAGATCCAGGAATTCAGTCCAGGAGGCAAGGTTATCATCTAAGAACATACGCCTCAAGGTGCCCACGCTTAAACTGGCACCTGGGTTTCTTGGACCTTATTCCGTGGTGGAGAGGATCAATCCAGTGGCATATTGTCTATGCCTTCCTCCATCTATGAGGATTCATCCTCTGTGTTCCATCTGTCCCTGCTAAAACTGGCTATTCAGAGCACTCGCTTCTTCGACTCTTCCTTGCCTCCCCTTGCAGGGGCAACAGGAGTACGAGGTTCGGTCCATTGTGGACTCCAGGTTCTCCAGAGGATCAGTCCAATATCTGGTGCACTGGAAGGGTTTTGGACCTTAGGAACGGTCTTGGATTCATCACCACCGTATTCATGCACCCGGACTCCTACGGCGCTTCCACCTGAAGTATCCTCACAAGCCTTCCTGGATTCACCCGGAGGTCGCTCCTGAAGGGGGGGTACAGTGAGGATCCATGAGACTCGCCACCCTCGGCGCGCCTCCTGCCTGCTTCACTCTACAATCGGACGCTCCGCTGCTCCCTCTCCCTGCAGTGCACTACCGTATCCATCCTCCTCCAGCCGCCGGACTACGGGCACGCGCACGTCACGTGCAGACATAAATACAGAGTCTCCTGGTTCCGCCTCTAGGTTGTGCCCACACGGGGGTGTCGTCAGCGCACCACGCACGTAACGCGTGCTCAACCTGTGCCTGCTCCACGTCATCAACCCGCAGCTGCTATCCGGCACTCACCTGTCTCCTGCGTTACTGCAACCAATCACAGCCCACACAGATGGCGCGCCTTCGTTCTGCTCCTCACTCATTGGCTCTCCTCCCTGTTATATGCTCAACTGGTCCACTAGCAAATCGGCTGAGCATAACCCTTTGTCATTTCAAAGTGTTCACCACTCTCCTTGTTCCTGCTGCCTTGCCTTGCGCTCCTGTTCCTTGATCTCTGTTCCTGACCCGACTATCCCTTGGACTCGGCTCTTCTCTACTCTGACCCCGGCTACTATCGACAATCCACATCTCTCTAACTCTGACCTCAGCATATGTACCACGACTATTCTCATCTCACCCTGACCTCGGCTAATAGTACCTGTAACGATCCGTAGCTCTCCATCCAGACCCCGGCAAGTATCTTGACTATCCATTCCTCTCTAACCCGACCACCTCAACCAATCTACACTCCAGACATGCCCATGCGGCTGTGGGTTGGTGTTTATCTAATCCCCACTTCGGGCCCTGCGGTCCCGCCTTGCTTGTGGTGAGCACTCCGTGACACAGACACACACACACTCTCCCCCTCTCTCTTACACACACACACACACACACACACACACACACACACACACACACACACTCCCCTTCTCTCTTACAGACACACACACACTTTAAGGAAGCAGCCGGTGCGCCGCAATAATCCCTGACAGCGTGTTCTTGCCTGATTCTTCCTCTCTCTCCTGTCGGACGGAAATTGAATGCAACTTCCGGCGCCGGCAGGATGAAGGAGAGGAAGAATCACAGTGACCGGGCGGCTGCTGCTGCTGAGCTCGGGAGCCGCCAGGTCACCGCTACGTGGTGTGCCACCACGCAGACGGGCCTGGGACAGCTGGGAGAGTTGTCCGAGCTCCCCCCCCTGTTGGCCACGGAACCCCAATTTAAAATCACTGCTCTAGACAGACCTTTTATTTTCATGTCAATTTCAGGAAAGTTTAACAATGTCTCATTCGGTCTCCATTGTGGGGGTCTCTGGCAGGCGAAGGGGACCCTACATACCATATCTATTGGTGCATGATCTAACCATGTAACCAGACAATTAGAGAGAAATGGGAGTCCCAAGCTCCCTCGCGGCGCCACTTCAGAAAAGTCCAGCAAACACAAGTGTAAATAGTATCAGCTTGTTCTGACTTCTCAGGGACTGTCCCATATGTGGAATTTAACCCCTTGTCACACATTTATAATACAGTGATACATAATTCTAATATATAATTATAAAATATAATGATTATAATACAGTGATAGAGTCTCTTTGATAAAGCGAGGAGTGACGCGCGAAACGCGTAAGAGTTCTTCTTCGGCTGCTATGTGCCAATAAAGCTTTTTGTCCAGTGAGAAGCCCCGGTCTGCAGTTTTTTCTTCTCAGGAGCAGTTGCACCGCCAGACTTATTTCTTCCATGATCTAACCATGTAATTGGGCCAATGGATGCCTGAGGAGATGGTCAATCTTACAATAGGATTCATGTGGAAGGGAGTTAAACATGTGGGGTGTTTGGCTCAGCCTTCTGGATCCCCAGGTGCCTATTAAAGCAAACTCTTTCAATAAATCTTTAAACTCTGACAACACGGACAGAAAGGCCCTCAGGAGCAAACGGATACCCACTGCAGCTAACCACAGAGCATAGCAAACCTCTACACCCTCCGATAATACACAAGGGAGTAGCGAGCCACAGCCAGGGGCCGCAATGGAACTTGCAGAGATAACTGTGCCAGGGAAACGGGGGTCCAGTAGAAATCAGGGGTCCAATGGAAAGGAGGGGTGTCGAAGCGAAAGAGGTGTCCAGGCTGGAGAGGCAGGCACAGTTCCAGGCAGGTGGGAGGTCAGATGGACACGAGTCATTGACAGGAAATCCAAAAGATAGAGAAGGTTCCAGTTACCAGGGGAACAGTTCCATGAAGGAGCATGAGAGCTAGGGAGGCAGCAAGAACCAATGGGAAATTAACCTGTTGCAGCAGCAAAGTAGGATAGGACTTCCTAGTGCCAAACCAGGAAGTGCTCAGCAGAGCAACAGATGCAAAACCAGGAAGCCAGAGCGGTCAAAGGAATTACTCCAGAGCAATATGGGCAGCTGGAGAAACCCGGTGAGGACCAGGACGGAAGCACAGTCAGGACATGACATGAACTGTTTGGCTGCTTTATTGTGGAGGGTGAGCACGACCTCATAGGGTTAGATTTATCAATATCTGGCATTGGAACCATATTAAAATCCCCACCAACCATCAGAGAATAGAGAGAGAGAGTCCATGAAGGGATTCTAAAGTCATTCTCAAGAACTCTGGCTGTAGCTCATTTAGAGCATATACGTTATCAAATGTAATTTCTACTTCATACAGAGAGCCCTAGAGAATTAAACATCTACTCAATGAATCTTTTCCAACCTCTATTAGCTGAAATGGGACGTCATGTTTAATTAAGATGGCAACTCCACGGCTCTTGCTATTAAAGGATTAGAAAAATGCCATAGGAGATCTATATATATATATATATATGTGTGTGTGTATTTGCGGGGGGTCTTGTTTATTGAAATAGGTCTCCTGATGGAAGATAAGTCCAAGAAAGTCTTTGTTTATAATCAGAATTGAGAGGCCTGTAACATTTATTGAGATAAGTGTGAGACAAGTATTACTAGACATAGGGACATGACCATTGACTCCTGAGGAAGCCTTCTAGGCGAAACGCGTTGTGGTTAGATTCGTGTTACGAGTTCTGAGTTTGCTGCACCGTGGAGTCGAGACTGAAACAGAGTGAGACGTGCCGACCGGATATCCGGGAAGAGACGTGGGACGCCAGTCAGAGACGATCGCGGTAATCAAGGTCGGAGCGGTGTCCTCTGGATACTGTTGCAGCCTACAGTAAGTATTACATGGACATGCTTGATTTTTTACTAGCGAACTGTGAGTGAGATGGCCTTTTAATAAAAGTTGAATACATCATATAAACTTTATTACACTATACATGAAGATCATGGGCGAGAAAGAACAGTAAATAACTACAAAAGGATTCACAAAAGTCACTTTATTTCTCATTTCATGTGTGTAATTTGATTGGATTTAATATTGATACACGAATTCTAGCTGTGTTTCACAGTATAAGTTGTGTTATACACTTTGGCGCTCCATATATCCAGAGAATTGTTTTGTTATAGACTAAGCACACAGTGAAGGTTTGAACAGCAATGTTGTATCTATTTTATCTTTAATGCACATTATTATTCTAAATAATTTGATATTTATCACAGCGCTCACGGGTGGTAGCGCTTGCGTTCCTTTTTCTATCACATAAGTATTTAAATGTAATAACCCAGATTAGCTTCATATATATTCATTCCAGGTACCAAGAACGAGATCACCAAAGCGGTGCCAATTCCCCAACCCGATGTTAGGCGACCAGGTGAGCATGGTGGTGGGGGGAGGGTGGGGTTGGGGGATGGGGGGTGAGCAGAAACAACTGCTAATGTATCCGAGTGAGGGGCATTGGGTTAGGTTGACCAAAAGAAAGGGGGAGGAAGGGGGGAAATGGGGAATAGGTGCATCTGGTAGCTGAGGATGTAAAACATAATGATCTATGCCAGGATTGGTCCAAGAGGGGACCATACCAACACCGGACATCCGTGGTGTCAGAGCAATTATCAAAATGAAACCTCACATAAAGAATACCCAATGGACCTGGAAGGATGACGATAGGAGAGACGGGCTGGCCCTTCCCCCCCTTACTGCCCCCCACAGCTCCCCGGCATCCAAAGCGGCCCGAATCGTTCTAACCACATGAAAGAACTCTTAGGAAGAACAACCGTAAACATACAACATAGTTATACATGAAATAACAGCGATCAAATAACCAGAACAATAGCCGTGTTCTTCATATCCAAATCTCACCCCCTAGAACCAGACAATTAGGTTTTAGGCTGACTGCAACTCTTTTATAATGAGCGCGGTTCTTGGTCCCCTATTTCCAATAAATGCCGTTCTTTTAATGGATTCGGCTGGTTAGTAGAGATGATTGTGCATCATTGCCCTTGACAGTCGGTAAATGTAGATCCCCATAGCTATCCCTAGAACCACGGGGTCAGCTTTACAGTTGAGATCACCCCCCTCTGTGACCTTGATCGCGGACCCTCGAGCACCTTGCATTGTTCTTGCTCAACAAATTTAAATAGAAAGTCTCACCTCTGTTGGCTTGAACACTCGTTCCTTACCTGGACACTCGCTCCTGGCCTGGATGCTCGCTCCTGGCCTGGACACTCGCTCCTGGCCTGGACACTCGCTCCTGGCCTGGACACTCGCTCCTGGCCTGGACACTCGCTCCTTGCCTGGACACTCGCTCCTTACCTGGACACTCACTCCTTACCTGGACACTCGCTCCTGGCCTGGACACTCGCTCCTGGCCTGGATGCTCACTCCTGGCCTGGACACTCGCTCCTTACCTGGACACTCACTCCTTACCTGGACAATCACTCCTTACCTGGAAAATCACTCGTGGCCTGGACACTCGCTCCTGGCCTGGACGCTTGCTCTTTACATGGACACTCGCTCCTGGCCTGGATGCTCACTCCTGGCCTGGACACTTGCTCCTTACCTGGACAATCACTCGTGACCTGGACAATCACTCCTTACCTGGACACTCGCTCCTTACCTGGACAATCACTCATGGCCTGGACACTCGCTCCTGGCCTGGACGCTCGCTCTTTACCTGGACACTAGCTCCTGGCCTGGATGCTCACTCCTGGCCTGGACATTCGCTCCTGGCCTGGATGCTCACTCATGGCCTGGATGCTCACTCCTGGCCTTGACACTCGCTCCTTACCTGGACACTCGCTCCTGACCTGGATGCTCAATCCTGGCCTGGACACTCGCTCCTGGCCTGGACTATCGCTCCTTACCTGGACAATCACTCCTTACCTGGACAATCACTCCTTACCTGGACCCTCGCTCCTCACCTGGACAATCACTCGTGGCCTGGACATTCGCTCCTGGCCTGGATGCTCGCTCTTTACCTGGACACTCGCTCCTGGCCTGGATGCTCACTCCTAGCCTGGACACTCACTCCTTACCTGGACAATCACTCGTGACCTGGACAATCACTCCTTACCTGGACACTCGCTCCTTACCTGGACGCATCCTGTGGGGATGGTAAAATAGCCAGTCAGGTCAGGCTCCAGCGATATTTTCATGTCTGAGAGATGTTGTGTGATGGTAAATCTCAAAGTCTCAGACTCTCCAGCCTCGCTTCATCTCCCGGGTATCCTCTCGGGTGGGGCATTTCTTTGTTTCCTTTCTTCGGGCTTAGGCCCAAATTGGGAAGACAGCATTCGGCCTCCTCTGGATCTCTCAGGGTATATGGCTTTCCTTCCTTAAAGACCAGCGATCTGAAAGGGAATCCCCACCTACGTATAGCATAGTCCCTTTTCTCTCAGACGTGAGGTTATGAGATAGAGTTCATTGTATCTGGCAATTGTTCTCATGAAAAAATAAAAAGGTATGTTTTTTGACACACTTTACTGTAGCTAAAATTAGTAAGAAGATTAGATGGTCCACATCTTAGCAATATATACTTTTTAGGTATGATAACCCAATTTTACTGTACACTGATATATGTTCAATCACAAAAAATATTATACAATAAAATAATAAAACAATGTGTAAACCCCCTTTTGGAATTACTATGGCCTTTAGGGGTTAACTGTGTGAGCCCACACAGAATAATAACCCTTCTACATCACATGTTGCTGGGTGACTAGGCAGAATCATAGCCCCCCCTCTTCTGCCCAGTGATAGTGACATCATGGCAGGATATATAGAGGGGATAGGGTTCTAGAAGGTAAGGTCCCAGGAGGAGTTGAAGAGGAGGGATCTCACTGTGTGTAGTGTATATAGGTTTATGGTTAGGGTAAGGATTCCCTTTATTGGTTTCTAGTTAAGGACAGTACTCTGTTTAGATAGCGTTCCCAGGAATGGCTCCACACTACTCAAAAGGTTCACAGAGAGGTCGCTTATGCCCAGAGGGGGCCGCAGCCCACAGGCATAGTTGGACCAGCCTCAACAGGCAGTCCATAGCTGACTCTTACACAGAAGGCCACGTGATGGCATTCAGTACTTGAGACGGGGATGCTGATCACAGACAGAGAAAGAGTAGCACAAAGTCCGTCAGGGGCCCTAAGGGTATGGAGCACCACTGCAGAGGTATCCTTAAGTAGCAGAAGTTAGTCACACCTTCGCGCCTTCCTAGCAGGCCGAGATGGGGGCAGCTAGGGAAGAAGTTACAGACAGCACATGCAGAGAACAGCTGTGAAACAATACATGAAGTCACGGTATCAATGGTGATTAATAAAGATCATGTTTGTATGAATAAAGTTCCTGGCGCCCATCATTGCATTACCAATGCCCTGCCCGCACAGATCCAGCACCCTGACACAGTAACCAACACCCGGCCCACACAGATCCAGCACCCTGACACAGTAACCAACACCCAGCCTGCCCGGGATCCAGCACCCTGACACGGTAACCAACACCTGGCCCACTTGGATCCAGCACCCTGACACGGTAACCAACTGTCACGGGAACTTGTGAGAGGCTGTAATATACACCAAAATAACTGGGTTGAACTGAACACGGCTTAGATATAATAAATACAGTTTATTCCTTAAAGAAAGTGAACACACAAGATGTACAAATAACAGGCAAAATATAGACACTTACTTAAGGGGTTGGACAAGAAAACAATCAAGATACAGGATTGGCAATTTCTTCCACAATACAGGTTCAGATGTAGACATCACGAAAAGACACGAAGACAACTGAGTATAGGAGGGACACAGGTTTATATGTAATGCCAATCCTATACTTTATTATTGAGTGCAGGCCATTGGAGAACAATTACCTGCACCCAATCTCTCCTTGCCACCTCACCTGAGGGGCACCGTAATACCTGCCCACTGGGTGGGTAATATTCTAAACAGGTGGCTTAGTTCCTCAGCCCCCCTCCCACAAGACTGGCGTCTTCAAGTCTGGCTTTGCCAGGATACCCTTTGTCCAAGGTGTGAAGTACAACACTTAATATCAAGTACCCATGTTCTGCATTCCTTTGTGTTCGCATACACAAGCAGGGTGGGGGAGTCTTTGATCAGGAGTTTATGATCGACCATTTGTCTCCCATCCTGAGCATTAACATAACATATGGGCTCTGAGTTTTTATACCAGACCCAAAATACAATTCATACTTCAATACCTTCACATATTAAAATAATCCGTTCTGCTGGGCCCAGTGGGCTGACACTTGCCAGTCCCTCATGCCGGAGATGACTCTCCATGGTGGCCAAGTTTCAGCTCTCTGCGACCCCCAGAACCGGAGATACACAAAAACAGTTTTAAACTCTTATTACTTTAATACAGGATTCTCCGCTCAAAAATGAATCTCTGCTTTTCACTCTTTTCCCATTGAAATCAACGGGCTCCGCCGCCATAGGCTTCCAATGGAGCAACTCCGCCGTTGAAGTCAATGGGTTCCGCCGCTATAGTCTTTCAATGGGGAAACTCCGCCATTGAAGTCTATAGGGCTCCTCCGCCATAGCCCTTCAATGGAGTAACGCCGCCATTGAAGTCTATGGGGAAAATCACCAACCTTTACATTTGCCCATACTCCGTCTGGTTGTTCAGAGAGGGCTAGAAATGGCCATGCAGTCATGCCGGAGCAGTGACTACATGCGACCCAAATCCAAGCCCTCTGGTCCTCACAGAACCGGAGATATGGACTTACACATTTTACCGTTTTGGACTTAGCCGTTTTAACGCCACGCGGCTTTTCCCCCATCGGAATCAATGGCCGGCACCGCCATAGGAAATACATGGGCGCGCGCCGGCTTTGGATTCAATGGGACCTCCGCGCTGCCATTAGAGTCAATGGCACGACCCTCTTGCTGAGCTCGACCCTTTACGGGGTCCCTCATTCTCGGACCCGGTGGTGGTCGTGTGTGGAGGTTCCTAGGGGTTAGGGGCAACAAGAATTTTATTTCTGGGTGCCCTAGAACCTAAGGTTCGCACGCCAAATGTAGGTGAACTTGACCTCAGTGATAAAAGCTCTTTTCAAAGACATTGTATCCGCTCTTGCGGTCTGCGGTTTGGATGGCTGCCAACCCGTTCCTGGAGGTCGGCGTCGAGGAATCCCCATTGAAGTTAATGGCCCCATTGACTTACAATGGGAAACCGCCGCTCCTCCTCTCGGACGCCACCTGCTGGTCTTCACTGGAAACAGGCCCAAAACCGCCAGATCCGCCATTAGAATGCATGGAGCTGCAATGACGACCCATGGGAGGCTGCAAAATGGAGCCTGAAAAGGCGGAAAAAGGGAACAAAGGGCTATAACCACTGAATTAACATTAACCCCTTCCCCCCCCGCATCAACCCCAGTGTATGCGTTGGTGCAAACACTGGGATGAGAACAATATACATTTACAGGGACATATACGTTTGGATTCTGAAGCAGGGTAAAAACACATTACTGGACCGCAGTCCAGTTAACCCCTTGCTTCCCAAGTGAGAGCAGGGGGTGGCCAAATGGGGTGTAACCCCTTTAATACCGGGCCAAACCCCCTCTCCCATGACACCAACGCCCGGCCCACATGGATCCAGCATTCTGACATGGTAACCAACGCCCGACCCACATGGATCCAGCACCCTGACATGGTAACCAACACCCAGCCTACATGGATTCAGCACCCCGACACGGTAACCAATACTCGGCCCGCACAGATCCAGCACCCTGACACCGTAACCAACACCCAGCCTGCCTGGGATCCAGCGCCCTGACACAGTAACCAACACCCAGCCCACTTGGATCCAGCACCCTGACACGGTAACCAACGCCCGGACCACATGGATCCAACACCCTGACACGGTAACCAACGCCCGGCCCGCATGGATCCAGCAACCTGACACAGTAACCAACACCCAGCCTGCCCGGGATCCAGCACCCTGACACTGTAACCAACACCCAGCCCACTTGGATCCAGCACCCTGACACGGTAACCAACGCCCGGACCACATGAATTCAGCACCCTGACACGGTAACCAACACCGGGCCCGCACAGATCCAGCACCCTGACACAGTAACCAACTGTCACACCTACCGCTACTCCGCGCAGAGACCGATCCCAGGACGCATCACAGGGCAGAACCATGCGTCCACGCACTGCCAGGGCAGTGCATGCACGGCTGCGTGACGTCGACGCTCCGCGACGCGCATCGCGCACGCGCGCGGGTTGCTCGGCAACCAGGCCAATCATTAGGAAAACCTGACTTACAGGCTGTTTCGGATTAGTGTCTCACTGACACCATTGGAGGACCAGAGCACACCCCTGCAAGGTAATTGGATCCTTCACACATTTATACCTGCTCCTGTCTGTCATTCCTTGCTGAGCATAAACTCCTGTTTATGCATTGTGCTCACCGCTGCTGTTTAGCTTGTCTTGAACTTTGCCTGTCCTGTCTTGACCCTGCCTGTTCCTTGGATTTCTACACTCTCCAGCGCTTTGACCCCGGCTTCGTTCCTCGACTATTCTACCTTCTATTACCCTGGACCTTGGCTACGGAACTCTACCAACCCGGACTCTCCAACCCTGGAATACGGCAAGTACCCTGACTACCCTGACCTCTCCAACCCTACAACGCGGTACGACTTGGACTACGCATTCCGGACAGGACTGCGTGGTTGTGGGTCGGTGTCTGTCTATCCCCACCTCAGCCCCGCGGTCTTCCGTCCTGTTTGTGGTGAGCGCAGCGTGACAATATGCTCAGCCCAACAAACATGGACGCCGCTGAGGTGGCCCGACGCCTAGACACCCATGAGGAATGCTTCCGGCAACTTACCGGATCATTCACACTGAAGGAACAACTAGTCTCCCGACTTAAACAAGACGTTGATACCCTTACTGAACAAGTTAGACGTCTAACAGTATCTACCACCAACACCGCCTCACTCGCAGCCACTCCTGCTCCCACCACACCTACCTCTGAGCCACGACTACCTGCGCCCAACCGGTATGCAGGGGATCCCAACGGTTGTCGGGGGTTCCTGAACCAATGCTCCATACAGTTTGAACTACTGCCCTCTCACTTCCCTTCTTCACGATCAAAGGTCGCATACATAATCTCCTTGCTGACTGACGCCGCTCTAGCATGGGCATCTCCTATCTGGGAGCAACGCCCTGATTTGACCTCTGACCTCGCTCTCTTCATCACCGAATTCAGAAGGGTGTTTGACACTCCAGGGCGTAAGGTTACGGCCGCATCTACTCTGCTTAATATTTCTCAGGGAGACCGTACTGTGGCTCGCTATGCCCTGGACTTTCGGACGGTGGCTTCGGAGACCGGCTGGAACGATGTGGCTCTATCTGCAGTCTTCTGGCAGGGTCTGTCCGAACGGCTGAAGGACGAACTGGCAGCTCTGGATCGCCCCACTGGGCTTGAGGACCTGATAGACCTGTGCATCCGGATGGATCAGCGCCTCCAAGAGAGAAGGATGGAGAAAAACAAACACCCTCGAGGTATACAATCGTCTTCCTTTTCCTCCATAGGCCCTCTACTCTCTACAACTCCCGTCCTAGATGAACCCATGCAGCTGGGAGGGACGAGTCTTTCGCCTATCGAGAGGCAACGGAGAAGACGAGCAGGACTGTGCCTCTACTGTGGCAATAACGGCCACCTGGTATTCAACTGTCCGCTGAAACCGGGAAACGCCAAAGCCCAGTGAGTATAAGGAGGATCACGCTGGGCACTGCAACTTTTCCCCCTCCTCAACCCTCTACTAGGATTTATCTACCCATCTCCATATTCGGTGAGACCTTCACAGTACAGACACGGGCCTTTCTGGATTCAGGGTCAGGGGGAAACTTTGTGGACCAAGAGTTCGCTATCAAGAATAAAATACCGTTGGTACCCAAAGATCGACCGGTAGCCCTTGAAGCCATTGACGGACGACCCTTGCAGCCCGCGATCATTTCCTTGCAAACTGCGCCTCTTAAGATCTCGACCAGCGACTTCCACTCCGAGACCATAACATTGGATGTTATTCACACCCCCTCCTCGGACATCATTCTGGGACTTCCGTGGTTCCGGATCCACAATCCAGTCATTGACTGGACAGAGGCCACGCCACTACGTTGGAGTTCTTTTTGCTTGGAACATTGCATGTCTGCTCCTAAGGCAGTGGCAGGTCTGGAGGTCACGGATCCTGACAGGATACAGCTGCCAGGAGTATATGAAGATTTTCGCGATGTCTTTGACAAACGCCAAGCAGAACTACTTCCGCCACATCGGACGTACGATTGCCCTATCGATCTCCTACCCGGTGCCATTCCCCCTAGAGGAGGGTCATACCCACTATCTATTCCTGAGACCCAGGCTATGAGAACATATATTCAGGAGAATCTCCAGAGGGGGTTCATTCAAAAATCTTCATCACCTGCTGGGGCAGGATTTTTTTTCGTCAAAAAAAAGGACGGAACCCTCAGACCCTGCATTGACTATCGCGGTCTCAACAAACTTACCATAAAGAACCGCTACCCCCTTCCGTTGATAGCTGAATTATTCGACAAACTCCAAGGAGCCAGGATCTTCACCAAGCTGGATCTCAGAGGCGCCTATAATCTGGTTAGAATCAGACAAGGAGACGAATGGAAGACAGCATTCAATACTCGCGACGGGCATTACGAGTACCTGGTCATGCCATTTGGATTGTTTAACGCTCCTGCTGTCTTCCAAGACTTTGTCAACGACATTTTCAGAGACCTTCTGGACCATCATGTAATAGTATACCTGGACGATATACTAATATTTTCCAGATCCATGCCTGAACATACTACTCATGTCAAACAAGTCTTGCAGCGCTTAAGAGAGAACCACTTGTATGCTAAGCTCGAGAAATGCCATTTCCATCAAAGATCTACCTCCTTTCTCGGCTACATCATATCGGACACCGGCCTTGCTATGGACCCTACCAAGGTCAAGGCTGTACTCGAATGGCCCTGTCCCCTCTCCCTCAAGGCCATCCAAAGGTTCCTCAGCTTCGCCAACTATTACCGGAGGTTCATTCAAGGATTCTCATCGGTAGTAGCACCCATCACGGCGCTCACTCAGAAGGGAGCTGATCCTACGAAGTGGTCGGAGAAAGCTCTTCAGGCTTTCGAGAGGATAAAGACGGCATTCGCCTCAGCACCCATCTTAACACACCCAGATCCTTCGTTACCTTTTTTTTTAGAGGTCGACGCCTCCGATGTAGGAGCAGGTGCTATACTTTCCCAGAGAAAGAATCCTCAAGCCCCACTTCACCCTTGTGCGTATTTTTCTAAAAAAAATTCCTCCACCCAAAGGAATTACGACGTAGGTAACCGGGAGCTCCTCGCTATCAAACTGGCCTTAGAGGAGTGGAGGCACTTACTGGAAGGCACGGAAACGCCAGTTACGATACTAACTGACCATAAAAATCTACTGTACATTGAGGGAGCACGGCGACTAGGATCTCGCCAGGCAAGATGGTCCTTATTCTTTACTCGCTTCAACTTCCTCATTTCTTACATCCCTGGGTCTAAGAACCTTAAAGCCGACACCTTGTCGCGACAGTTCCTGGTAGAGGATAACAAGGTGGAACAACAGGAGACCATTCTCCCTTCCACTTGCATTTTGGCAGCCAATACTTTTAGTGCCTTGACGGAGATTACCAAGGCTCAGAACAACATCCCGGCAGGACTCAACGTTCCGGAGGATCGGTTGTTCACCCCCCGTATTTTCCAGAGGAGAGTCATGGAGTGGGGACATTCATCCAAGACTGCAGGCCATCCTGGTACCAAAAGAACTACTGAGTTCATCGAACGCACTTTCTGGTGGCCCAACATACGGAGAGACATACAAGCTTTTGTAGCTACATGCTCTACTTGTGCTCGGAACAAGACGCCACACAACAGACCTGCGGGTCTCCTTCAACCATTACCCATCCCAGAACGTCCATGGACACACATATCTATGGACTTTATCGTTGAGTTGCCCAAATCTAGAGGCATGGACACCATACTTGTGGTGGTGGACAGGTTTTCGAAACAGGCACACTTCATCCCTATGAAGGGTCTTCCCACCGCACCGATGTTGTCCGAAGTTTTCATCAGGGAGATCTTCAGGTTACATGGGACCCCTCGGGTCATAGTGTCTGACAGAGGATCCCAGTTCATCTCCCGGTTCTGGAGGGCGTTTTGTAAGAGTCTGGACGTCACACTACACTTTTCGTCAGGCTATCACCCCCAGACCAATGGACAGACGGAACGCACCAATCAGTCTCTGGAACAATTTTTGAGGTGCTTTGTTGCTGACACTCAAGACGACTGGGCGGAACTGCTCCCGTGGGCAGAATTCTCCCATAACAATCTTCGGAATGAATCATCCCAACAGTCACCATTTATGGTCAACTATGGCTTCCATCCGTCGGCACTTCCTTCTCTCATCTCTAAGTCTGGAGTCCCGGCCGCAGAGGACAGGATTCGTCACTTACAAGACCTATGGCAGAAGATCCATCGGAACCTACAGCACACTGGTATATTACACAAGAGACAAGCGGATCGTCACCGAAGAGAGGTCCCAGGGTACTCTGTAGGACAAAGGGTTTGGCTATCTACCAAAAACATTCGGTTAAAGGTAGCCTCACCCAAACTGGCACCACGTTTTATCGGCCCTTTCCGCATCACCAAAAGGATCAACCCAGTAGCCTACCGGCTTGAACTGCCTAGGAATATGAGGATTCCTTCCGTCTTTCACTCATCCCTTCTCAAACCTTGTCTACAAGACTCATCCTCCAAAGGACAACCTAAACCTCCGCAAACCATACTGGTAGATGGCCAACAAGAATACGAGGTTCAGACCATCCTCAACTCTAGAATGTCCAGAGGAGGATTGCAATATCTTGTACACTGGAGAGGCTATGGCCCAGAGGAGAGAGAGTGGATCCCTCATCGTCAGGTACATGCCAACCGTCTCATCTATGCCTTCCACCGTAGGCACCCTGAGAAACCATCTCTGGGTCGCCCGGAGGTCTCCCCTCAAGGGGGGGATACTGTCACACCTACCGCTACTCCGCGCAGAGACCGATCCCAGGACGCATCACAGGGCAGAACCATGCGTCCACGCACTGCCAGGGCAGTGCCTGCACGGCTGCGTGACGTCGACACTCCGCGACGCACATCGCGCATGCGCGCGGGTTGCGCGGCAACCAGGCAACAGGAAAGCCTGAAGGAGCTGCTGGTGCCTCCCACAGGCGGAGACTTAGACACACGGCCGCGTGACGTCATCACGCCGCGACGCGCATCGCGCACGCGCGCGGGTTGCTCGGCAACCAGGCCAATCATTAGGAAAACCTGACTTACAGGCTGTTTCGGATTAGTGTCTCACTGACACCATTGGAGGACCAGAGCACACCCCTGCAAGGTAATTGGATCCTTCACACATATATACCTGCTCCTGTCTGTCATTCCTTGCTGAGCATAAACTCCTGTTTATGCATTGTGCTCACCGCTGCTGTTTAGCTTGTCTTGAACTTTGCCTGTCCTGTCTTGACCCTGCCTGTTCCTTGGATTTCTACACTCTCCAGCGCTTTGACCCCGGCTTCGTTCCTCGACTATTCTACCTTCTATTACCCTGAACCTTGGCTACGGAACTCTACCAACCCGGACTCTCCAACCCTGGAATACGGCAAGTACCCTGACTACCCTGACCTCTCCAACCCTACAACGCGGTACGACTTGGACTACGCATTCCGGACAGGACTGCGTGGTTGTGGGTCGGTGTCTGTCTATCCCCACCTCAGCCCCGCGGTCTTCCGTCCTGTTTGTGGTGAGCGCAGCGTGACAATATGCTCAGCCCAACAAACATGGACGCCGCTGAGGTGGCCCGACGCCTAGACACCCATGAGGAATGCTTCCGGCAACTTACCGGATCATTCACACTGAAGGAACAACTAGTCTCCCGACTTAAACAAGACGTTGATACCCTTACTGAACAAGTTAGACGTCTAGCAGTATCTACCACCAACACCGCCTCACTCGCAGCCACTCCTGCTCCCACCACACCTACCTCTGAGCCACGACTACCTGCGCCCAACCGGTATGCAGGGGATCCCAACGGTTGTCGGGGGTTCCTGAACCAATGCTCCATACAGTTTGAACTACTGCCCTCTCACTTCCCTTCTTCACGATCAAAGGTCGCATACATAATCTCCTTGCTGACTGACGCCGCTCTAGCATGGGCATCTCCTATCTGGGAGCAACGCCCTGATTTGACCTCTGACCTCGCTCTCTTCATCACCGAATTCAGAAGGGTGTTTGACACTCCAGGGCGTAAGGTTACGGCCGCATCTACTCTGCTTAATATTTCTCAGGGAGACCGTACTGTGGCTCGCTATGCCCTGGACTTTCGGACGGTGGCTTCGGAGACCGGCTGGAACGATGTGGCTCTATCTGCAGTCTTCTGGCAGGGTCTGTCCGAACGGCTGAAGGACGAACTGGCAGCTCTGGATCGCCCCACTGGGCTTGAGGACCTGATAGACCTGTGCATCCGGATGGATCAGCGCCTCCAAGAGAGAAGGATGGAGAAAAACAAACACCCTCGAGGTATACAATCGTCTTCCTTTTCCTCCATAGGCCCTCTACTCTCTACAACTCCCGTCCTAGATGAACCCATGCAGCTGGGAGGGACGAGTCTTTCGCCTATCGAGAGGCAACGGAGAAGACGAGCAGGACTGTGCCTCTACTGTGGCAATAACGGCCACCTGGTATTCAACTGTCCGCTGAAACCGGGAAACGCCAAAGCCCAGTGAGTATAAGGAGGATCACGCTGGGCACTGCAACTTTTCCCCCTCCTCAACCCTCTACTAGGATTTATCTACCCATCTCCATATTCGGTGAGACCTTCACAGTACAGACACGGGCCTTTCTGGATTCAGGGTCAGGGGGAAACTTTGTGGACCAAGAGTTCGCTATCAAGAATAAAATACCGTTGGTACCCAAAGATCGACCGGTAGCCCTTGAAGCCATTGACGGACGACCCTTGCAGCCCGCGATCATTTCCTTGCAAACTGCGCCTCTTAAGATCTCGACCAGCGACTTCCACTCCGAGACCATAACATTGGATGTTATTCACACCCCCTCCTCGGACATCATTCTGGGACTTCCGTGGTTCCGGATCCACAATCCAGTCATTGACTGGACAGAGGCCACGCCACTACGTTGGAGTTCTTTTTGCTTGGAACATTGCATGTCTGCTCCTAAGGCAGTGGCAGGTCTGGAGGTCACGGATCCTGACAGGATACAGCTGCCAGGAGTATATGAAGATTTTCGCGATGTCTTTGACAAACGCCAAGCAGAACTACTTCCGCCACATCGGACGTACGATTGCCCTATCGATCTCCTACCCGGTGCCATTCCCCCTAGAGGAGGGTCATACCCACTATCTATTCCTGAGACCCAGGCTATGAGAACATATATTCAGGAGAATCTCCAGAGGGGGTTCATTCAAAAATCTTCATCACCTGCTGGGGCAGGATTTTTTTTCGTCAAAAAAAAGGACGGAACCCTCAGACCCTGCATTGACTATCGCGGTCTCAACAAACTTACCATAAAGAACCGCTACCCCCTTCCGTTGATAGCTGAATTATTCGACAAACTCCAAGGAGCCAGGATCTTCACCAAGCTGGATCTCAGAGGCGCCTATAATCTGGTTAGAATCAGACAAGGAGACGAATGGAAGACAGCATTCAATACTCGCGACGGGCATTACGAGTACCTGGTCATGCCATTTGGATTGTTTAACGCTCCTGCTGTCTTCCAAGACTTTGTCAACGACATTTTCAGAGACCTTCTGGACCATCATGTAATAGTATACCTGGACGATATACTAATATTTTCCAGATCCATGCCTGAACATACTACTCATGTCAAACAAGTCTTGCAGCGCTTAAGAGAGAACCACTTGTATGCTAAGCTCGAGAAATGCCATTTCCATCAAAGATCTACCTCCTTTCTCGGCTACATCATATCGGACACCGGCCTTGCTATGGACCCTACCAAGGTCAAGGCTGTACTCGAATGGCCCTGTCCCCTCTCCCTCAAGGCCATCCAAAGGTTCCTCAGCTTCGCCAACTATTACCGGAGGTTCATTCAAGGATTCTCATCGGTAGTAGCACCCATCACGGCGCTCACTCAGAAGGGAGCTGATCCTACGAAGTGGTCGGAGAAAGCTCTTCAGGCTTTCGAGAGGATAAAGACGGCATTCGCCTCAGCACCCATCTTAACACACCCAGATCCTTCGTTACCTTTTTTTTTAGAGGTCGACGCCTCCGATGTAGGAGCAGGTGCTATACTTTCCCAGAGAAAGAATCCTCAAGCCCCACTTCACCCTTGTGCGTATTTTTCTAAAAAAAATTCCTCCACCCAAAGGAATTACGACGTAGGTAACCGGGAGCTCCTCGCTATCAAACTGGCCTTAGAGGAGTGGAGGCACTTACTGGAAGGCACGGAAACGCCAGTTACGATACTAACTGACCATAAAAATCTACTGTACATTGAGGGAGCACGGCGACTAGGATCTCGCCAGGCAAGATGGTCCTTATTCTTTACTCGCTTCAACTTCCTCATTTCTTACATCCCTGGGTCTAAGAACCTTAAAGCCGACGCCTTGTCGCGACAGTTCCTGGTAGAGGATAACAAGGTGGAACAACAGGAGACCATTCTCCCTTCCACTTGCATTTTGGCAGCCAATACTTTTAGTGCCTTGACGGAGATTACCAAGGCTCAGAACAACATCCCGGCAGGACTCAACGTTCCGGAGGATCGGTTGTTCACCCCCCGTATTTTCCAGAGGAGAGTCATGGAGTGGGGACATTCATCCAAGACTGCAGGCCATCCTGGTACCAAAAGAACTACTGAGTTCATCGAACGCACTTTCTGGTGGCCCAACATACGGAGAGACATACAAGCTTTTGTAGCTACATGCTCTACTTGTGCTCGGAACAAGACGCCACACAACAGACCTGCGGGTCTCCTTCAACCATTACCCATCCCAGAACGTCCATGGACACACATATCTATGGACTTTATCGTTGAGTTGCCCAAATCTAGAGGCATGGACACCATACTTGTGGTGGTGGACAGGTTTTCGAAACAGGCACACTTCATCCCTATGAAGGGTCTTCCCACCGCACCGATGTTGTCCGAAGTTTTCATCAGGGAGATCTTCAGGTTACATGGGACCCCTCGGGTCATAGTGTCTGACAGAGGATCCCAGTTCATCTCCCGGTTCTGGAGGGCGTTTTGTAAGAGTCTGGACGTCACACTACACTTTTCGTCAGGCTATCACCCCCAGACCAATGGACAGACGGAACGCACCAATCAGTCTCTGGAACAATTTTTGAGGTGCTTTGTTGCTGACACTCAAGACGACTGGGCGGAACTGCTCCCGTGGGCAGAATTCTCCCATAACAATCTTCGGAATGAATCATCCCAACAGTCACCATTTATGGTCAACTATGGCTTCCATCCGTCGGCACTTCCTTCTCTCATCTCTAAGTCTGGAGTCCCGGCCGCAGAGGACAGGATTCGTCACTTCCAAGACCTATGGCAGAAGATCCATCGGAACCTACAGCACACTGGTATATTACACAAGAGACAAGCGGATCGTCACCGAAGAGAGGTCCCAGGGTACTCTGTAGGACAAAGGGTTTGGTTATCTACCAAAAACATTCGGTTAAAGGTAGCCTCACCCAAACTGGCACCACGTTTTATCGGCCCTTTCCGCATCACCAAAAGGATCAACCCAGTAGCCTACCGGCTTGAACTGCCTAGGAATATGAGGATTCCTTCCGTCTTTCACTCATCCCTTCTCAAACCTTGTCTACAAGACTCATCCTCCAAAGGACAACCTAAACCTCCGCAAACCATACTGGTAGATGGCCAACAAGAATACGAGGTTCAGACCATCCTCAACTCTAGAATGTCCAGAGGAGGATTGCAATATCTTGTACACTGGAGAGGCTATGGCCCAGAGGAGAGAGAGTGGATCCCTCATCGTCAGGTACATGCCAACCGTCTCATCTATGCCTTCCACCGTAGGCACCCTGAGAAACCATCTCTGGGTCGCCCGGAGGTCTCCCCTCAAGGGGGGGATACTGTCACACCTACCGCTACTCCGCGCAGAGACCGATCCCAGGACGCATCACAGGGCAGAACCATGCGTCCACGCACTGCCAGGGCAGTGCCTGCACGGCTGCGTGACGTCGACACTCCGCGACGCACATCGCGCATGCGCGCGGGTTGCGCGGCAACCAGGCAACAGGAAAGCCTGAAGGAGCTGCTGGTGCCTCCCACAGGCGGAGACTTAGACACACGGCCGCGTGACGTCATCACGCTGCGACGCGCATCGCGCACGCGCGCGGGTTGCTCGGCAACCAGGCCAATCATTAGGAAAACCTGACTTACAGGCTGTTTCGGATTAGTGTCTCACTGACACCATTGGAGGACCAGAGCACACCCCTGCAAGGTAATTGGATCCTTCACACATATATACCTGCTCCTGTCTGTCATTCCTTGCTGAGCATAAACTCCTGTTTATGCATTGTGCTCACCACTGCTGTTTAGCTTGTCTTGAACTTTGCCTGTCCTGTCTTGACCCTGCCTGTTCCTTGGATTTCTACACTCTCCAGCGCTTTGACCCCGGCTTCGTTCCTCGACTATTCTACCTTCTATTACCCTGGACCTTGGCTACGGAACTCTACCAACCCGGACTCTCCAACCCTGGAATACGGCAAGTACCCTGACTACCCTGACCTCTCCAACCCTACAACGCGGTACGACTTGGACTACGCATTCCGGACAGGACTGCGTGGTTGTGGGTCGGTGTCTGTCTATCCCCACCTCAGCCCCGCGGTCTTCCGTCCTGTTTGTGGTGAGCGCAGCATGACACCAACCCCCGGCCCACATGGATTCAGCACCCTGACACGGTAACCAACTCTGAGCAAGCCAAGTTAAGAGACATTTGATGTCAACTCCCCAAGAGCCGGACAGGGAGCGTTACGAATGTAAAAATTGATCTGTTTTCTCAATAATTGATCAGTTTATTTCGTCTGATGGGTTCCTTCTGTGCTGCTCCTATGAGTGCTTTTCCCACACTAGCAGACATAAAAGAGCCTCGTAGTGCAGTATAGTCTTTGAAGTATATGAAACAGAGAAGCCAAATGCACTTACAGTACAATGTTTCAACCCCACCTCCTACAGTACAGACTGGAGCGTCAGTCCCAGACACCATCCACGGAGACTCACACTTGCCACCACTCAGACTCTGGCAGACACCTCATGAGGGCTACAGAACTAAAACGGATGAGCTGGTTTTAAAGTTTAAACATTGTAAGTGCATTTGGCTCCTCTGTTTCTCTTTCTGTCTGCGCTTCTTTTTTCCTCCCAGTCATTCGTTATTCTCACCAGATCATTAAGGATCTGGGTAGAGGGGCTCTGGAAGTCCATGTCACCCCTATACCCGCACCCTTGCAATATTTTTTATTTTGTGATGAAATAGTGTAATTTCACTCTAACGTTCCCTGCGTCGGTTTTGGATCGATGCCTCAAGAACCAAAGGGACCGGTAAGCCCAATCAATATGCATCATTTAATCGGTTAGTGAGGGGGCAATGAAGAGGAACAGTCTTTTAAGGTAGTCCTGTAGGTGTCATGTCCCGACTGCGCTCACGGCGGAGAACTCTCCTGGTTACTCCAGCTGATGTCTTCCAGGTTTAGGACCTGGTTGTCCCTCTCTGTTTCCCAGGGTTACTTCCAGGTTGTGCCCCATATAAGGGAGTACTTACTTTCTTGCCTGTGCAACTAGGTTATCCTGCTTGTCTTGTTGGAGGGTCTTGCTCTGCCTTATACCTTCCTTACCTGGACACTCGCTCCTTACTTTTGCTGGACCCCGACTCTTCCTGGATCCTTCCCGTTGCTGTAACCCTTTCTCGCTCCTGGACACTCCCTTCATTCCCGTACCTATCCCCAGATCCCGTTCCTCAGATCCATCCAGAGTCCGTCCCTCTCACATCGCTCCTAACCCCTGGGAGATTATCTCCACCCCTTTGTGTATATCTCAGAGGGGGTGGGACTTTGCCTCGTGTTGGCCACATGTGATCTCCTTTGGCTCCTGCGTGTGTAGCTCTGCTCATTTATTACAGTTTGTACAGGCCACTTTACACTCCCGAGCTAATGGATTTGACCAACACCGTAGAGCAGTTTTCTCAAGCTATTACTGAGTTTAAAATGGAAGTAATCGCTAGCCAACAGGAAACTGACACCCTTCTCGCCAGGGTGTATTGATCTGTACCCTAAAGTGGTACAGATTAATATATTATCAGTCAATGTGCCCCCCCAAAAAATAAAAAAAACACATCCAATGTAAAAACCTGTAAAAAAAGACATTTAGGGGAGGATAAGCTACATCGATACATTGATACTCGGTTGGGGTAAGTGGGATAGTTGGGTGTTATTACATTGTTATATAGATAAAAATTGTGATTTTAGTTTTATATAAGATAATGGGTGGGAGCGCGGGGAGGGAGGTGGGAGCGCCGGGAGGGGGGTGGGAGGGAGCCCAGTCACCCTGGCAGTAGGCATGTGCCATGGCCCCATGGGACCTAGATCATCGGGGTCAATGGGGGAAGTCCCGGGGAATGTGGGACTCCGGGGGAGTCGGTGCCTGTGGTCCTTGCAAAGAGGATCTCGAGACAGAGCGTGGTGTCCCCGGGCGCAGGAGCTCAGATCCGGACGGATTGAAGAGAGCTCCACACAGTTGTGGTTTGAATTATTGGTTGTGCTTTATGTTGTCGTGTCTCCCCAGTCAGTCTCTGTGAGTGTTCCCTTCCCTTCTGCCCCACCCCCCATACATGTCGCCCCCTGGATTGGTTCGAGGAAGACGGAGTGAAGATGAGCCGGCTGCAGACCTTGTGGATACAGCGTATGGTAAGTGAACATACACACACCATACCATGGCAGTAAATTGGGTGTCACAGAACGTTAAGGGCTTCAATAGTCCACAGAAAAGGAGGATAGCCTTCGCAGAATATAAGAGAAAGAAAATAGATGTGTTGTTTCTACAGGAAACTCATTTTAGCGTCAGAAACAACCCTAGGTTCATGGATAGCCACTTCCCCCAGTTCTACCTAGCGTCCGCGCAGGAAAAAAGAAAAGGGGTGGAGATAATGTTCCACAACAGTTTCCCATTCCAAGTAGATAAAATCAAAAGGGATACGGAGGGAAGATTTCTCATCTTGACAGGGCAGGTCCATAGCTGCAAGTTGACCCTGGCATCAGTCTACGCCCCTTGTGAGAATGATCCACAATTCTTCCGTTCATTTTTTGAACTGTTGAATAGGGTGGTGGACGGAAACATAGTGCTGGCAGGGGACTTCAATAAAAGGTTGGAGCCGAACCTGGATAGAACACTACAGGGACAAAGAGACAGGTCTTCAGGGGTGACAGCACTTCGCCAGGGACTTAGAGAAAATTTATTGGTGGATATATGGAGGGAACTACACCCTGGAGAACGAGGTTATACATTCTACTCACACCCACACGACAGCTACAGTAGGACCGATTACTTTTTTTGTATCCAATAGACTGGTTCCCCAGATCTCCTTCACAGGAATCCATGATATTTCATGGTCAGATCATGCACCAATTGAGCTGAGGTGCTCTCAAATTAAGCTGGCCAGCCCGGGAGCAAAGTGGAAACTCAATGAATCCTTACTTAAGACCCCAGAGGTAGCACAAAAAATTAAGGAGGAGATTGCACAATTTTTCAAGGCAAACACAGGCAGTGTGGAGTCCCATGTTACTCTATGGGAGGCTCACAAGGCCACAATGCGGGGGGCTCTGATCAACATAGCAGCAGGCAGGAAGAAAGCAAGGGACGCTAAAACCAATCAGTTGCGAGAGAAGCTCCACGAACTCGCTATACTGCATACCCGAACTGGTAGAGAGGAGACATTAAAGGAATTGAAGGATGTAAGGATAGCACTTAACTTACTCCTCACTTCCCAGGCTGAAAAGACACTGAGTTGGACAAAGAGGATTTTTTTTGAAAAATCGAACAAGTCAGACACCATGCTAGCTAGGAAAATTCGCAATAAACAGCAAAACTACACAATCCACTCGATTAAAACTAGAACGGGAGACTTGACTGCGAATCCCAAACACATAGTTGAGGAGTTTAGAGCATATTATGAAAGATTATACGACGGGTAGAAGGTGTGGCGTAACGATAAAACGAGTAAAGCTTTAGGAAAATTCTTAGCGGACTCGGGTTTGCCGAAGATAACAAGGTTGAAGCGAGAGTTTCTAGGAAGAGAGTTCATAGCGGAGGAACTGCTGGATGTAGTAACAAATCTTAAACCTGCAAAAGCTCCGGGCCCAGACGTTTTTTCGAATCTATATTATAAAAAATATATAGGGATTCTGTCCCCGCATTTATTACGGATGTTTAACCATATCCTAGCAGGGGGGTCCTTTTCAGACATGATGCTGCAGGCGTCCATCTCGGTGATTCATAAACAGGACAAAGATCCCACCAATTGTCCAAGCTACAGGCCGATCTCATTAATTAACTCAGATATCAAAATTTATTCCAAATTAATGGGCAATAGATTGAGTACAATTCTTCCTAGGCTGATTCACCCGGATCAAGTTGGTTTTATCACAGGTAGGCAAGCGGCCGATAATACCAGAAGAATAGTAGATACCATTGACTATATTAATGCCAATAAGATCCCGGGCATCATATTAAGCCTCGATGCTGAAAAAGCCTTTGATAGAATTGACTGGCCCTACCTGGATGCCACGCTTGCAGCGTTTGGGATGGGGGACAAGGTATCTTGGGCAATCAAAGCGCTGTACACTAATCCAACAGCGCGGGTAATCCACCAGGGGTTCCCGTCAGGCGCACTGAAAATTAAAAGTGGTACAAGACAGGGCTGCCCACTCTCGCCCTTGCTGTTCGCCCTATGCATGGAAGCACTTGCAGCTCACATCCGGAGAAATAAAGATATCACATGAATTCAAATTCGCTCTCAAGAGTACAAGACCGCATTATATGCGGATGATGCTATACTGACACTGTCTAAGCCCCTGGTCTCTCTACCCAACCTATTTGACCTCCTGGAAAAGTTTAATACAATCTCAGGGTTTAAAATAAACCAAGCAAAATCGGAAGCGCTAAACCTAAATCTCCCAAAAGACACAGAATAACTAATAGCGATTAACTTCAATTTGAATTGGCAACCCAAAACGATTAAATACCTAGGAGTTAATCTCACAAAGGAGGTTAAGTTGTTATATAAGGCAAACTACCCTAAACTCTTACAATCTCTGAGAAAGGAGCTGAAGGAGTGGGCGACGTATGGTATCGCCTGGATTGGAAGAATTTATAGCGTAAAGATGAACCTTCTCCCCAGACTATTATATCTTTTTCAGCAACTCCCCATACCTTTAGAGAGGGCAGACTTCAGAGACATGCAGGCCCAGATCTTTAAGTTTATTTGGAAAAACAAAAAAGCCAGGATACCAGCAAAAACATTAGTGAGGCCCAAAACCGCAGGCGGATTAGTGGTACCTTGCTTGTTCTCATATTATAGAGCGGCACAATTGACCCAAATTATTCACTGGCACACAGACCCGAAACTACGTAGATGGGTGGAGCTGGAGAGGAATATCTGTGCCCCACTAGAAATTCAGAATCTAATTTGGTACCCAAAACTTAGATTAAAGCATATCTCGAGACCGCTGTCCTCAATGATCAACTCATTTGCAGTCTGGGAAGCCACCAAATTTAAATGCGCTTTGACCACAAGGAACTCACTGATGACCCCACTATTTGGAAACCCTGAATTTGCTCCAGGGATGGACGAGGGACACTTTCTACTCTGGAAACAGAGTGGGTACGGGAGGTTGAAGGATCTGGAGGGCAGAATCACTATTAAGACATTTACACAGATTCAGTCAGATAAAGGCATTCCGAACACAGAATTGTTTAGATACCTCCAGATCCGGGCATTTTATACCAAATACACGAACCGTCCTAAAGTAACGAATTTTGAAACGCTCTGTGCACATGGGCATGCACCAAGGGGACTTATCTCTAGATTGTATAAGGAAGTGATCGATCCTGGAGAGGGCAGCAGACAGAGACATGACTACATGACACAGTGGGAGAGGGATCTGGGAGAAACATTAGAGGACGAGGACTGGTCAGAAATCTTGGAAGCGGTAGCAAGAACCTCGATCTGCACGACATTGAAGGATAACTCATATAAAGTTCTAATGAGGTGGTACCTCACCCCGGTTTAAATTTGTACCAGGTTACTCCCCCTTGTGCCCTAGACAATGTGGAGAGCCTGGGGACTTGTTGCACATGCTGTGGCCCTCGATTGCACCCGATCTGGGAACAAATACAGGATTGGCTAAAGAGGATTTTGGGCCTCGAAATTCCTCTGGATCCCTGGTTATTTCTATTAAATAAGCCACTGGAGGGCCTGTCGAGAGCAGGAAATAAACTAGTCGCCCATTTTGCGACAGCAATGAGGTGTGAGACAGCAGCATTGTGGAAACAAAACACGACTCCATCGATAGATAAGATTCGGAACAGAATTTGGTTCGTCTGCCAGATGGAGAAATTGACGAGTTTGGTCAATGACACTGGCTCAAATTTTCAAAAAGTCTGGTTTCCGTGGCTGGCACAAACAGACATCACGGGGGTGAGCAATGCCACCATTTGGCTGTGATAGTGAAAGGTGAGTTCTCCTTCGATGAATGGCAGTGCTTGCAACACAGGGACGGGCATGACTGATAGGGACGGCTGCGGCTCCGAATCAAGTGGTTAGCAAGGGCGCACGAGGAGTCGGAGAGGTCTGGAAAAGCAGCGGCTCATGGCAGATCCAGTAGCTGTAGCAGAGGGGGTCGTCCCCCTTCCCCATCCCCCCCCCCTTTTCTCCCCTAGTGTGTCTCCCCCCCTGAGTCTTTGTATAGTGTGTTTAGTTGGGAATTGAAGTGGCAGTACATACAGCGAATAAGTTGACCCATGTTATACACTGTTTTATAACTGCTGTATGTGTGAAAACTAAATAAAACATAAAGTTGAAAAAAAAAGGACATTTACAAACATGCAATATTTAACTTGCCATTAGAAGCGCTGGCCCTCCGACTCCCGGGGAAACAGGATTCTCACGTACCGCGAAGACCTCAAACAGCATCCGATGCCATCCGCCATGAAGATCCGGCTCAGGTACCCAAATCTTCTTTCTTCTATCTTTAATCAGCTTCTTCTATCTTCGTCTGTCACTATTTTTGTACATTGCTAGTTTACCATCTGACAAGTTGTATATACTTCATTGACGCTTTTTCGGCTGACACGACTGGACACAGTGTTACTGAGTTTAACCACTACAGAGATTACCTCATTTGTTACTTAGCTCCTTACATTTCTACCTGTGCAGGTTATAAGCCTGTGTAAAAGCCTGACTGTGGCCTTGTAGAATTGATATAAGTATGTTCCTGATGCTGTGCAAATCCTGTGTAAAAGCCTGACGGTGGCCTTGTAGAATTGATATAAGTTAGTATGTTTGAATGTAAAAAGAGTTTTTTTTTTTTATTTTTATTTTTTTTTTTCCCCCCCCCTCTTAACTCTGTGCTGTTAATTGACCAAATGGAACAAGCTGACTGATTGGGGAGGGGGAGGGTCATGTGACTGCTTTTATCTGTATAATACCAACACCTTTGCTGCATTGGGCAGGAACTGCATTAGGCAGTGAGGCATTTAAAGTGAGGTTTTTAAGTGATAAATACAGTTAGACTACAGTTTGACTAGAGGTGACTGGGGACTACATCTACTGCACACTCTTTTATTCAAGACAACAAACGGTAATCTATTCAGATCACACTATGATCCCATGCTTGCTAACCTGCCTATTTCAACCTCCCACCCCTTTACAACTTATTTACTGCAGACTCTCCCAAAACTGACTGCACAATACACTGAAACCCTGAACTGACTCTAGCATTGCAATACAGCTAAACCTTTGACAAGGAACAGGCACACACCTGCTGTTTAGTCTGCTCACACTCACTCTGCTCACAACAGCTCCTTGCAGCACTGCCTACCTCTGGCATCAAGGACCTGCTATGTATTTTAACTTTTTTCTTTCTCCTGGCCTCATGGAGATGTTACTCCCTTTATCCACTACAAACTCCTCCATCCTGGCCCACACCCAACATCACCATACACCCTGGACTACTCAAAAGCCTTTCACGATCTACTGAATGTTGGTGGAGAACTCTAAAAAGCAGCACACCAACCACTGCTCACTCTAATGGCAAACACCACAAATTTACAACTCACAAACAACTACCCAAATTTCTACTCATACTATTACTCTCTTTAGCAGGTGATATTGAACCTAACCCAGGTCCTCCCATTTCAGCTCTGTCCCATGCCCCTGAGAATTCCACCTTTAAATTCCAAAAAGGGCTATCTGTCGCCCATATAAACATCCGGAGCCTGCTGCCCAAACTGGATGAACTAAGGGCATGGTGCCTTGTGCATAAACCCAAATCCATCGTTCTTACAGAAACATGGCTAACCCATAAAACCCCTGATGCAAATATCGCCATTCAGGGATACTCCATTTTTAGGAGAGATAGGTCAAAGAGAGGAGGAGGGGTGTTATTTTATATTGCATTACAATTTACACTGTTAAATTGCCCCCCAAGCCCACCCTCTTTTGAAAATCTAGTTGGCAAAATCTGCCTCCCCTTTTCTAAGCCCATCTTGCTCGCTGGCATCTACCGCCCCCCTAAAGCCCCTCTACAATCCCTGACTGATATCACCCAATTTCTTGGCTCCATTTCCTCTCTGATTGAGAAGAGTGAGCTGCTAGTTGTTGGGGATTTCAACTTCAATTGGCTTGACCCTAAAAACCACAAAATCCAGATACAACTCAAGTCACTTAACCTATCACAACTCATTTCCCAACCCACACGGATAAACCTGAAATCGCATAACCATTCCTTGCTAGACTGGATTCTCTCCTCAAACCCCAGCAGAATCCAATCCTCTGGCATCCTTCCTGACATTTTCAGTGACCATGCAATAGTGTACTGTGTAAGGAAAATTAAACCGCCCCAATCAAGCCCTAAAGTTCTCCTCACTAGAACATTTAAAAACTTTAACCCACAACAGTTTCTGGATGACCTTACCAACTGCCCATGGCACAGATTCGATTTAATTCCCGACCCCGATTCTGCGCTCGACTATTTCCAATCCGAGTTCTTAAAACTCTGCGATACCCATGCTCCACTACGCAAAATAAGGGTACGGGGGGCCCACCTTCCATGGGTTACAACTGACCTTATAGCACTCTGCCAGTTCAGGGATGCCTTGTGGAAAAGCTACAAAGTAACTGGCACTACCAAGGATCTCAATCACTACAGATGCATGCGGAACATGTGCACAAGGCAAACAAGGCATGCAAAAGCACAATATTACTCTGACAATCTCCACCAAAATACATCAAACCCAGCTAACTTCTGGAAGGTTATCAACAATATATTCCAGCCTCCTAACCATCAACAACCAAGTAATATCACTAAGGGGGATATTACTCTGACAAACCCCACTGACATTGCAAATGCATTCAATGATTACTTTGTGGGGTGTGCAACTAACTTATTAGCGAAACGCAGCACAATCCCCAAACATGAATCTCATCCTGGGAGTATCCCTACAGTCCCACCCCCTCCCAACACTGCCCACAATTTTCAATTTAGCCCAGTATCTGAAGAGGAGATTACACAAGCGCTCCTCAAACTAAAACTAAGCAGCCAATGTGGACCCGACTTATTACAATCTAGGTACCTACGACTTGGTGCCCCAGCCATTGCCAAACCAATTGCGTCCATAGTCAACTCTATCCTGTCTGCAGGCCATATCCCTAAGACCTGGAAAACTGCCAGAGTTGTCCCAATCTTCAAAAGTGGGGACAAAAACACTGTCTCAAACTACAGGCCAATCTCACTTCTCCCAATTCTATCCAAAGTTATGGAAAAATGTGTCCACTCCCAATTAAGCGATTTCTACACCAAGACAAATTTCCCTAGCCAATTCCAGTCTGGGATTCGTCCCAAACACTCCACCGTAACTACCCTGCTAAAAGTTTGCAATGAAATCCAGTGTGGAATGGAACGGGGACAACTCGCTGGTGCAGTATTCCTAGATTTTGCAAAGGGTTTTGACACAGTTGATCATGTTATCCTGCTTAACAAACTCCAGAGCTCTGGAATAAGGGAAACATGCTTTAAACTGGTTTCAGTCCTACCTATCAGGAATATCCCAACATGTGTCCATCTCAGGCTCTAACTCCAACCCCCTGGATATCACCTGTGGTGTCCCTCAAGGCTCTGTTCTGGGGCCCCTACTCTTCTCAGTGTTCATTAATGATCTTCCCACAGCTTGTAAGGAAGCCTCAATACACATGTATGCAGATGACACAATCCTATATGCACACAGCCATAGCCTCTCTGACCTTCAACACATACTTCAGTCTGACTTTTTGAGACTCGAAAACTGGATTTCCCAAAACAAACTGTTTTTAAACACTGACAAGACTGTAACAATGCTATTTGGGACCAAGACTAAATTTGTAAAGCTTCCAGTGACTGAGCTCCTGATTAGAACCAACGCTAACACCACCCTAACACCTGTCACTAGTTTTAAATACCTGGGCTTATGGTTTGACTCCCACTTAACATTCGGGATGCACATTGATACCCTGATAACCAAAACCTATGCCAAACTAGGGGTACTTTACAGGAACAAATCCTCCCTAGGGCTGCGTCCATAGATGGACCAGCCGTGCTGAGTCGTGCGGACGCTCCGCGCTGAGCCCCTGCACCCTCAATGAGGATGCCTTGAGAGGGGGCTCACGCGAGCGTCCGCAGGCGTGCTGACGAGTTGGAGGTTTCAGCCGAGCGCCAAGCTGTTTTTCAGCGTGCTGTCGGCTGAAACCCTCCAATCACAGCAGAGCAGCGTCAACGTCACAGCGCCGTGACGTCGGCGCCGTGACATTGACGTCAGTGCGTCATGGGCGATTGGCCCAGCGACATCACTGCCCCGCCTCCAACCACCTCCCCCCGGCTCCCTTCGCGCACGCTGGCTCGCCTGCAAATCCGTGCAATCGCGCTGACTGAAGCAGGCGAGCCTCAGCGTTAGCGCGCCTCCGCTCTCCCCACACCTCTATGGCCCGGGCCTAAGTCTCCTGGTCAGAAAACGTATCGCACAGCAGATGCTAATGCCAGTTATTGACTATGGAGACATAGTATATGGCTCGGCTCCTCAAACCCACCTTAGCAAACTTGACACCCTCTACAATTCAATTTGTCGTTTTGTTCTCCAATGCAACTACAACACACATCACTGCGAAATGCTCAAAGAACTAGATTGGTCATCACTAGAGTCTAGGCGCAAAGTTCACCTTTCCTGTCTCACCCTCAAATACTTTCTGGGCAAGCTACCCAGCTACCTGAACAAGCTCCTCACCCCTACCACATGCAGCACCTATCACCTGAGATCAGACTCCAAAAGACTATTCATGGTCCCAAGGCTCAACAAAGTATCCGGCCGTTCCTCCTTCTCCTTCTGTGCACCCCAAAACTGGAACAACCTACCAGAGACTCTCACATCCACCACCAGTTTAAGTTCTTTCAAATCTAAGGCTGTCTCACATTTTAATCTGGTCTGTAACTGTTTCATACGCTCATAATATATATATTCTTTAATTGTGCACGCAATGTCTTGTATATCATGTATACCTTGTTCATTTATGTAACTGTACTTGTAACCATGTATTATTTGTTTTACTCTGTGCCCAGGACATACTTGAAAACGAGAGGTAACTCTCAATGTATTACTTCCTGGTAAAATATTTTATAAATAAATAAATAAATAAATAATAAGCGTGTCTCATGCTGTGTTACACTTTATACTGGCTGTCTCTTTTCTAATATAAGCATTCTACATAAGTTTAACTACGTGTAGCCGGGCTCCCCTCGGCCCCCATTGTTGTTGTGGGGTGGGAGATTGTCGCAGTGCAAGGAACGCTCCGATATATATCGGAGGTTCCGTGCAGAGGGCGCCGCCATGTTGGAGGTTGGCGCAGGCGCAGGACCAGCGAAGCAGGAGGTTGCGCATGCGCAGACGTAGTTGCGAAAGCCCACAAAGGAGGAGAGCTCTGATATGGAGGGAGCCCAGGGAACTACAAGTCCCAACACCCCGCCGGACCCCGTGACGCGCGAGAACCAATCAGGCGTGAGGAAGGGGGAAAAAGGGGTTGAAGGGCGCGCACGTTGGTCAGAGCTAGCGGGAGGAGGAAGAGGACGGAGCTCCGGTGTAGGGAGGCATGTCAGCCCCTACCTAGGCCTTATACCCCAGGCCCACTTAGGCCCTGAGCCCCAGTAGTGTGGAGCAGAGATAGGGACTGGCCCTAGACAGGTTCCGGTTCCCTTAAAGTGTACGTGATTGTTAACAGGGACATTGCCTATTCAGCAGGCGGTCTGGGCTCAGACCCTGCTACCGTGCTGCCGCACGTCTGGGTGGGATCGCCCTGGACGCCTGCTGCCAACGTCACCTCGGCCCCACTGATCCTTTGTGAAGACCCTTGCAGGCCCGGGTACTGGAGTGCCCGGCAGGTAAACCACAAGTGCACCAACTATATCACCTCTTATTCAGGACACAGTGGCTGCGCAGTCACACATATAGGCTCAGTATCTCACTTGAGTGTGGGGGGATATATTGGACTGGGGGAATTGGACACAGGGTGGGATCACCCGGTGAAGGAGGGAAGTTAACGTCCTGCGAGACGCCGTAGATAGTGTCCCCTCTAGGGAGGGACACCTGTTGATACGTGAGAGACACGCAAACCCGTTCATGCTAGTAAAGTTATTTGGTTGGTTATACTGCTGTGTGTGTGTTGATGTCCTTAAGTGTCCTGCGAAGAACCACTCCCCCTCTGGCGGGAGCTGTCGCAGGTGGAGGCGCTGCACCAAGTATCAGGTATTATCTATTATATTGCGTGTCCCAGGCTCTCCGTGGCGGAGGCTCAGCCCTGTGAGCCTGCAGGTCATACAGCATATGGTAGCAGTCTGTGTTCACTAGGAAACAGGGCTACATTTGGAGGCGCTGCTGAGATCTTAGACTTGGGGTGCCCCTCGACTAAACACCAGCTGCCATGGCCCTTCCCTCGCATCAGAGAGTGCGCGAATGGGCGCGGCAAATGCAAACGCCCGCCCACCACGTGGTCGCTGTGACACAAGTACCCATGGCCCTACCATTAGAGACATTGCAAACAGCCCTACGACAACTACCTGGTTTTACCAAAGCCCGCCTGGTAGATGTGCTCATACTGCACCGACACACTTTATTCGAGCAAATGCCCAGTTTGTACCTGGCAGATACCTGGAATGCGCCGCTCCTCACCTCTGACAAGCCCCGTTGTGTTTGCCTTCCCAGCCTGGGTTCATGCCTGGCTGACGGGCGGCTGATCTGTTAAATGATAATGATTAGGATTTAATAGGCTGCAATGCTTCGCGTGTCTACCAGATGGCATAAATTCATGAATTGTAATGCAGTATATATATATATACTGTGCAGTATTGCAGCCAGTGGGAATAAAATGCTTCAATCCCTGCCTAGAAAATACCTCAATGCACTCGGGCAGAAAACAGTCACAAACCTCAATACACCCGGGTATACCCGAATTCGTGGGACTAGCCAAGCTCGAATAAAGTGTGTCGCCAGTGTAGACGAAGACGCTAAGTGGAATACCTTGCTGGTAGATTGCCGGCGAGATCTAGTAGTCCTCGAACCCGCCGTCACTCAGTACCTGCAGCTTCCCAACTCCCCGCCCGGCGGAAGCCCCTTTGTCTACCCACTCCGAGACCCTCCTTTGGAGGGACTGGGTGACGACTGCCCTACCCTCACCTCCGCTCCCTACCCAGCTAGTGAAGCGGGCAGCTGTCAGTCAGGATTTAGCTATCCAGGGTCTAGCGTGTCAGAAGAAGCGGGTTTGCATAGTGACATGCTGCAGAAACTCAATGATAAAGTAGGCCAGCTAACCACCCCACCCAGTCTACCTCCGCTAGTAGAAGCTCTCACTCTGGCCACGAATTCCCAGAATTACCGGAAACTGAAGGCCTTCTCTGGGACTCTGCCTGTACCCATGGGGGAAGATGGGATAGACCCCTGGAAGGACGTCGTGAAACGTCAACGCCTCATGGAGTGCTTGAGACCCCCGGCGTCCACAGTAATCAGTATTCACCGAGAACAGTATCCCGATCTAACCTCTCGGATGATGATCGAGTTCCTAGTCGAGGCGTACAGTGCCACCGAGGATGATGGGGCCTTTTGGGCCAAATACTATGCCATCAACCAAAAAGATGGAGAAGACTTATCTGCCTACATCCACCGCGTGCAAATCTCGTTAGGTCCCTTGCTACACCATAAGTACGTAACAGCCTCACAGATGAATGAATACCTCCGCAAACAATACCTACGGGGATCCAGTCCTAGCCACCCTATCGCAAAAATGATCTGTGATAACCTCACTCGAGGGCCCCCCCCATTTATCAAACTATTACAGCAAGACAAAGAGCACGAAACGCACCTAATGCTTCACTCCCCTCAGAAAGCTAAAGCCACCAGCAGCTCCAAACTCAAAGGGGGTACTGAGAAAAAGGAAGATCCCCCGGATAAACCCAGCCCCGAGCGGCCGAAGTACGCTGGACGAATCTCGCCTCCATATAATCGCCGCACTCCACCAAGGGATATGTCCTGCTACAAGGGCGGGAAGAAGGGGCATATCTCCTATGATTGCCGAGTGGGGGAGTTCCGCCATCGGAGCCCTTCACCCAAGAAGTTCACGCCTAATACCATGGTGTGCGGTGTTTACGCGGCCAGCAGAGAGAACCCCATCCCCAACCAAAGTGGCGAAGGGCCCGGGGACGAGAATAACCGTGTGGAACCGGTAGCTCTCATACGGGTGCTAGTAGATGGTATCTATTCCTCCGCGCTACTGGACACAGGATCTCAAGTGACCATCATATATCGAGGGTTCTATGATCGACACCTCCAGAAGCGGCCACTGAGGTCGGCCAAACATATCAAAGTAAGAGGGCTAAGCAATGAAGACTACCCCATCGACGGCATAGTGACTGTGGCCCTGGAAATACAGCAGCTCAATACCGGAAAGTCTCACCCCATGAATGTGGACGCTCTGGTGTGTCCGGAACCCAAAGACCCACCTAAGTACCCGATCATCCTAGGCTACTAATGCGGACATTGTACAAGCCGTCATCCGGGCCTATCTACAAGAAACCAATGAGTTGCCCATGTCCAGTCTCCAACTGCAGCTTGTTCAGACGAATCCGGACCCCCCTCCGACACCCTCGGAGGACTATGGACTGCTGTTCTGCGGGCGAGCGGGTCTGACCAGACTCCTACCAGGGGAGATACAGAGGATGCCCGCCTGGTGCGCCTATGCTGAACGAGTAGACGCAGAGCAGCTCTTTTCCTTAGAAAATACGCCAGAAGAAGACGTCAGCCGAGGATACTGGCTGGTACCTGAATTCCGGGATTGGCCGGCCGCCATTCCCCGCCGGATTTATGTGATGGTCCAGAATCTGTCTCCCTTCCCCATGGCCATTGACGCGGGACAGAAAATAGGGAGAATTTATCCCATCAGCTCAGTAGATGAGGCAGTGCAAGTTAATGCTGCTCAAGTGGAATGCCCCGGCGCGAAGCTGGACTTCGACTTTGGCTCATCCGGATTACCAGCGACATGGAAGGAGAGACTGCGAGTTCAGCTGGAAGAGAGACGAGAAGTATTCTCTACTGGGGAGATGGATGTGGGGTGCAGCCGCAGTGCCCAACACACTATTCGGATGAGTGATACAAAACCGTTCAGGGAACGTTCCCGCCGGCTCGCTCCTAGAGACGTAGATGATGTGTGAACCGTCCTTCAAGAGATGGAGGAAGCCGGAATCGTCACAGAGTCACTGAGCCCTTACGCTTCCCCCATAGTAGTGGTGAGAAAGAAGAATGGGACCGTGAGGCTATGTGTAGATTACCGGACACTGAACAATCGGACGGTGCCGGACCAGTATAATCTTCCCCACATAGAGGAAATCCTGAACGCCCTCCATGGAAGTAAATGGTTCAGTGTACTGGACCTCCGGTCTGGCTACTACCAGGTACCCATGAGCCCCGAAGACCAAGAGAAAACGGCGTTCATTTGTCCACTGGGGTTCTATCAATTCACCCGCATGCCCCAAGGTATATGTGGTGCCCCTGCCACCTTCCAGCGGCTAATGGAGAAGTACCTAACACCTTGGCCAACCTTATCGACCTAAGGCCCTCCTGCCTCAGACCACGCGCCCGCACTACAGACAGGCGGCGCGTGGAGAGGCACTTGGGGCTTTTTCCGGTCCAAAAGGACCATTTTTGCAAGCAGGGGGGGCGTGGCCAAAATGGGTTGGGGGGGCGTGGCCATGACGTGGGGGGGGGGGCGGCCATGACGTGAGGGGGCGGGACTGCCCGTCAGCCGTTCAGCCCCTCAACTCCTCAGCCGTTCAGCCCCTCAACCGCTGAGCCCCTCAAATCCTCAGCCCCTCAAATCCTCAGCCCCTCAAATCCTCAGCCCCTCAAATCCTCAGCCCCTCAACTCCTCACACACAGACACGCACTCAGGCACACACACAGACAGGCACACACACAGACAGGCACTCAGGCACACACATACACACACACAGACAGGCACTCAGGCACACACATACACACACAGACAGGCACTCACGCACTCAGGCACACACATACACACACACAGACAGGCACTCACGCTGCTTTCCCCCCACACTCTCCTCCCCACTCCCCGAAGCCTCCCCTCCTCATTGGCTCACAGCCACACCACGTGACTGTAAGGAATCCGCTCCGCAGTTTACTGGTTGCCTTACCTTGCAGACTGTGCAGTCCTGGAGCACCTCTCCTGATGTTTGCTGCAGCCTGGATTCACTCACCAAAGCAATACGCACTCCCTCTGGTATCTATTGCAGCTGTGCAGCCTATCACTGCAACCTAGACTTGCATTCACTCATTGGAGCAGTACCTTCACACCCCCCTCCGGGGATTGGCCGCTGGCCTTTAAGTACTGTCTTCCCATAATGCTCCCTGCCGAGCATAGTCCTATCTTGATGTCACTACTGTTTTGCCACAAGCCCTCGCTTGATCTCCTATGCTGATACCAGGTTCCGCCCTGCGTCCTTCAGCTTCCTTCAAGCCGCCTGTTCTCCTATGCTGATACCAGGTTCCACCCTGCGTCCTTCAGCTTCCTGCAAGCCGCTTGTTCTCCTATGCTGATACCAGGTTCCGCCCTGCGTCCTTCAACTCCCTTCAAGCCCGCTTGTTCTCCTATGCTGATACGGAGGTTCCGTCCTGCGTCCTTCAGCTTCCTGTTCTCCTGTGCTGAAGCAGAGGTTTCGTCCCTGCGTCCTTCAGCCTCCTGGATTCCTGCACTGAAGCGGAGGTTTCGTCTCTGCGTCCTTCAGCTTCTTGGATTCCTGCACTGCAGCGGTGGTTTCCCTGTCTTGCTATAGCTTCCTGGTTCCTGGGGCCTACTCTTTCCCTAATCTAGAGAGGCCGTGTCCTGGTTCCTGCGCTGTTACAGAGGATTCCCCAGGCCGCTCAGGTCTCTTGCGCTGTAGCACTGGTGCACCCGTGCAGCAAGCGGTGTGCTACGCTGGTCTGCTTACCATCTCCTGTGACCAGCACCATGGGCCATGGCCGTCGCTCGCGCAGAGCCCAACCCCGCGCTCCTAAGCTGAAGCGGGGCTCTCCTGACTACATGTTGCCAAACTCTTGCTTGAACAATGTTTATCCTGATATCTCCAGCCCTGACCCTGGCTTGTACAACGACGACGCTGTCTTCTCCTATCCTGATCCTGCGATGTACAACAACGAACTGCGCAATCCGGATCAGTCTGCGCGGTCTCAGGTCGGTGCTTTTACAACCCCACCTCAGCCTCGCGGTCCGACCCTGGTTTGTGGCGAGCAGAACCCTGACAGTGACGCGTCGCCGCTTGGGATTACAATTCTCTTGAATCCCCTGGCGACTGACGCGTCACAGCGTGTAGTGAGCTGTGCCGTGAGGGGGGACTGGGACCAGCTCGGGAGGATTCCCCTGCTGGTGGGGAACGCTCGTGTGGTCGCCCGCGCCACCGGGTGCAGCGGGTCCCAGCCCTAACCATTCAATTGGATCACTGACTGAATGAGTGGCAGTATAAAAGCCGGAGAATGGAGTCAAGATGACCACTATCACTTAAACCTACCACCTCTCCTCATCCCACTACTCGTATGGACTCTTCACTTGTGGAAGAGCCTCCAAAGAGTCTCTAATTCAGCCATTACTGAGATCAATACTAGGAAACCGGTGGAATATGTCACGACGAGAATGACCATAGAACTACCCAAAGAATATCTGGAAGAGGTGGAAGCACTACCTTCCCATCACCCCAAGCCATTACCCATTTTGTCACCTCTGAAAATTATCGCTGCTATCAACCCTAATAATTGGGATGCTCAAACTAAGAACTTTCCTAAATCTGTCCCAACGTCTCGAGTAAAGAACAGAAGAAACAGCGCACTGCCTGGGAGCCAGGTGGTGAGAAAATATAAAATCCTATTTATTCTGAACAAAACAAATAAAAACATCACCCCAGGAAGGGGACAAAAACCTCCTACGCGTTTCGGACCCTTAGGCCCTTTATCAAGGAGTATAGGGTCTGGGGCATTGTAAATAATTGAAAAAAGAGGCAAACCCCTCCATTGCGCATGCGCGTGACATCACGCGAGGCGCCGCTACCTCAGTCCCTGCACTGAAGAGCGGAAACGCCCCCCTGTCCAGTCAGTGCATGCACATTAGCGGGCCGCCCTTAACTCACGTCTCGCAGTGAGTCCCCGCCCCCAGGACACGCCTCCCGGTGGCAGTGCTGCGAGGGGCCCGGCGGCTGGTAACAGCAGTTGCCGCCGGCCCCGCTGCACCTGTCACCCAATGCTGCTCCCGCGCGCGCCGGGCCTCCCTCTCACGCCAGCGCACGGAAGCTTAACCCACCCTACTTCCGGCGCTGCCAGCAGTGAGACCCAGCAGATTCTTGCTCGCCCGGACCAAAATGCCCCGAACTTGTTAGTGAATCCCGCGTTTGGCTTCACTTTCTATCGGCCGAGCCAAAAATTTCCAGTCGGGCGCAAAAACGTGCTGCTTAGTGCATAGCCCCCGTCATCTTTCTCATTCTATACTCAACTAAGTCATTTGACCGTCACTTTTTCTAGGACTTTTTCCCCTATCGATGATACGGTTATACTGGCAGGTGACGTGCACTTTGAAAATAATAAAGGTATCTAGTTTTTCAGCGTATTGCAATATCTGCCAAGAACACGTCCCTTGTAATCCCAGGTTCATTGTGGCTATTTTTATTCTTCTTTCTTTTCTGCTGGAATGATATTAGTTGACGTCTCTGGTTTTGTTGCATTATACACCTGTATGGACACCAATAGGTGTCATTAGGTCTCCTGGGTAAGTAGATAAAGTATCTATTGGGAGCAGCCGCTGTGGAGGAAAATAACTGTCCAATATCAGTGAGTCCTGGGTATAATAAGACATGAAACTAACTCCACCAATCAATTAATTGCTTAATCCAATTAGTATTGGGGGTAATAATATCGTCTTTTCATAAGGATACGTGCGCATTGCTGGCAGACTGTGTCCGTGGATTAAAGACATTATGCAAAGGAACCAGATGGGAGGTGGTTTTCCTTACAACAGCAACAGATCTGCAGCCATCTGTAGCTGGACTAACACCCCCAACCTATCGTTACCCCGGGGGCTGAGCGTCTGATGGGCCCCAAAGGGAGTGATACTGTGCATCTTATCATTTAATACACGCAATATTCTTGTGTAAGGAACTGTACTACCGGTAAATAAAAAGCAACGATACTCCGAGTGTGTAATAATAAGCAGTGATTCTCTGAGTGTGTAATAATAAGCAGTGATACTCCGAGTGTGTAATGATAAGCAGTGATACTCCGAGTTTGTAATGATAAGCAGTGATACTCCGAGTGTGTAATAATAAGCAGTAATACTCCGAGTGTGTAATAATAAGCAGCGATATTCCGAGTGTGTAATAATAAGCAGCGATATTCCGAGTGTGTAATAATAAGCAGCGATATTCCGAGTGTGTAATAATAAGCAGTAATACTCCGAGTGTGTAATAATAAGCAGCGATATTCCGAGTGTGTAATAATAAGCAGCGATATTCCGAGTGTGTAATAATAAGCAGCGATATTCCGAGTGTGTAATGATAAGCAGTGATACTCCGACTCCGAGTGTGTAATAATAAGCAGCGATACTCCGAGTGTGTAATAATAAGCAGTGATACTCCGAGTTGTAATGATAAGCAGTGATACTCCGAGTGTGTAATGATAAGCAGTAATACTCCGAGTGTGTAATAATAAGCAGCGATATTCCGAGTGTGTAATAATAAGCAGCGATATTCCGAGTGTGTAATGATAAGCAGTGATACTCCGAGTGTATAATAATAAGCAGCGATATTCCGAGTGTGTAATAATAAGCAGTGATACTCCGAGTGTGTAATGATAAGCAGTGATACTCCGAGTGTGTAATAATAAGCAGCGATATTCCGAGTGTGTAATAATAAGCAGCGATACTCAGAGTGTGTAATAATAAGCAGTGATACTCCGAGTGTGTAATAATAAGCAGTGATACTCCGAGTGTGTAATGATAAGCAGTGATACTCCGAGTGTGTAATAATAAGCAGTGATACTCCAAGTGTGTAATAATAAGCAGTGATACTCCGACTCCGAGTGTGTAATAATAAGCAGTGATACTCCGAGTGTGTAATAATAAGCAGTGATACTCCGAGTGTGTAATAAATAGGAGGAGTTATAAGTAGAGGTTACATGGGGTAATTGGAGAAGATATAGGGAGCAGTTATATGGGGTAATAGGAGGAGTTATAGGGAGCGTTTATTTTGGGTAATAGAAGATATAGGGAGCAGTTATATGGGGTAATAGGAGGAGAAATAGGGAGAGGTTATATGGGGTAATAGGAGGAGATATAGGGAGGGGTTATATGGCGTAATAGGAGTAGTAATAGGGAGAGGTTATATGGAGTAAAAGGAGGAGTTATAGGGAGTGGTTATATGGCGTAATAGGAGGAGTTATAGGGAGTGGTTATATGGAGTAAAAGGAGGAGTTATAGGGAGTGGTTATATGGGGTAATAGGAGGAGTTATAGGGAGAGGTTATATTGTGTAATAGGAGTTATAGGGAGCGGTTATATGGGGCAATAGGAGTAGTTATAAGGAGCCGTTATATGGGGTAATAGGAGGAGTTATAGAGAGCGGTTATATGGGGGAATAGGAGCAGTTAAAGAGAGCGGTTATATGGGGTAATAGGAGGAGTTATAGGGAGAGGTTATATGGTGTAATAGGAGTTATAGGGAGCGGTTATATGGGGTATTAGGAGGAGTTATAGGGAGCGGTATTATGGGGTAATAGGAGGAGTTATAGGGAGTGGTTATATAGGGCAATAGGAGTAGTTATAAGGAGCCGTTATATGGGGTAATAGGAGGAGTTATAGAGAGCGGTTATATGGGGGAATAGGAGCAGTTAAAGAGAGCGGTTATTTGGGGTAAGAGGAGAATTTATACGACGCATATATTTTAATGGAATATATCCAATACTGTGTTTTTTCTGGCACCGTGCCACAAACCTTCCTGGTTAAGGGGTGCTTCAGATCTAATTGACAACCCCAAACATTAAAATGAGAGAACTTTCTGTGCAACAAAAAGGATTGGAGATAGGGAGTGATCAACTAGAATCCATAATAACAAGTGAAATAATCAGTGAAAATCATAATAGGTGGGGCAACTGTGAACTCAAAGTGAATCAGTAAAGTGGACTATGACTAGAGTGAGAGGACATCTATCTCTCTACACGTGCGCACTGGTGGGATCTGGGTGAGAGAAGGTATATCTCCCTACACATGCGCACTGGTGGGATCTGGGTGAGAGAAGGTATATCTCCCTACACGTGCGCACTGGTGGGATCTGGGTGAGAGAAGGTTTATCTCCCTACACGTGCGCACTGGTGGGATCTGGGTGAGAGAAGTTATATATCCCTACACGTGCGCACTGGTGGGATCTGGGTGAGAGAAGGTATATCTCCCTACACGTGTGCACTGGTGGGATCTGGGTGAGAGAAGGTCTATCTCCCTACACGTGCGCACTGGTGGGATCTGGGTGAGAGAAGGTATATCTCCCTACACGTGCGCACTGGTGGGATCTGGATGAGAGAAGGTCTATCTCCCTACACATGCGCACTGGTGGGATCTGGGTGAGAGAAGGTATATCTCCCTACACGTGCGCACTGGTGGGATCTGGGTGAGAGAAGGTCTATCTCCCTACACATGCGCACTGGTGGGATCTGGGTGAGAGAAGGTATATCTCCCTACACATGCGCACTGGTGGGATCTGGGTGAGAGAAGGTATATCTCCCTACACATGCGCACTGGTGGGATCTGGGTGAGAGAAGGTATATCTCCCTACATGTGCGCACTGGTGGGATCTGGGTGAGAGAAGGTATATCTCCCTACATGTGCGCACTGGTGGGATCTGGGTGAGAGAAGGTATATCTCCCTACACGTGTGCACTGGTGGGATCTGGGTGACAGAAGGTATATCTCCCTACACATGCGCACTGGTGGGATCTGGGTGAGAGAAGGTATATCTCCCTACACATGCGCACTGGTGGGATCTGGGTGAGAGAAGGTCTATCTCCCTACACGTGTGCACTGGTGGGATTTGGGTGAGAGAAGGTATATCTCCCTACACGTGCGCACTGGTGGGATCTGGATGAGAGAAGGTATATCTCCCTACACGTGCGCACTGATGGGATCTGGGTGAGAGAAGGTATATCTCCCTACATGTGCGCACTGGTGGGATCTGGGTGAGAGAAGGTATATCTCCCTACACGTGTGCACTGGTGGGATCTGGGTGACAGAAGGTATATCTCCCTACACATGCGCACTGGTGGGATCTGGGTGAGAGAAGGTATATCTCCCTACACATGCGCACTGGTGGGATCTGGGTGAGAGAAGGTCTATCTCCCTACACGTGTGCACTGGTGGGATTTGGGTGAGAGAAGGTATATCTCCCTACACGTGCGCACTGGTGGGATCTGGATGAGAGAAGGTATATCTCCCTACACGTGCGCACTGATGGGATCTGAGTGAGAGAAGGTATATCTCCCTACACGTGCGCACTGGTGGGATCTGGATGAGAGAAGGTATATCTCCCTACACGTGCGCACTGGTGGGATCTGGGTGAGAGAAGGTATATCTCCCTACACATGCGCACTGGTGGGATCTGGGTGAGAGAAGGTACATCTCCCTACATGTGCGCACTGGTGGGATCTGGATGAGAGAAGGTATATCTCCCTACACGTGCGCACTGGTGGGATCTGGGTGAGAGAAGGTATATCTCCCTACACGTGCGCACTGGTGGGATCTGGGTGAGAGAAGGTCTATCTCCCTACACATGCGCACTGGTGGGTTCTGGGTGAGAGAAGGTATATCTCCCTACACGTGCGCACTGGTGGGATCTGGGTGAGAGAAGGTATATCTCCCTACACATGCGCATGGGTGGGATCTGGGTGAGAGAAGGTATATCTCCCTACACATGCGCACTGGTGGGATCTGGATGAGAGAAGGTATATCTCCCTACACGTGCGCACTGGTGGGATCTGGGTGAGAGAAGGTATATCTCCCTACACATGCGCACTGGTGGGATCTGGGTGAGAGAAGGTATATCTCCCTACACATGCGCACTGGTGGGATCTGGGTGAGAGAAGGTACATCTCCCTACACATGCGCACTGGTGGGATCTGGGTGAGAGAAGGTATATCTCCCTACACGTGCGCACTGATGGGATCTGTGTGAGAGAAGGTATATCTCCCTACACGTGCGCACTGGTGGGATCTGGATGAGAGAAGGTATATCTCCCTACACGTGCGCACTGGTGGGATCTGGGTGAGAGAAGGTCTATCTCCCTACACGTGCGCACTGGTGGGATCTGGATGAGAGAAGGTATATCTCCCTACACGTGCGCACTGGTGGGATCTGGATGAGAGAAGGTATATCTCCCTACACGTGCGCACTGGTGGGATCTGGGTGAGAGAAGGTCTATCTCCCTACACGTGCGCACTGGTGGGATCTGGATGAGAGAAGGTATATCTCCCTACACGTGCGCACTGGTGGGATCTGGATGAGAGAAGGTATATCTCCCTACACGTGCGCACTGGTGGGATCTGGGTGAGAGAAGGTCTATCTCCCTACACGTGCGCACTGGTGGGATCTGGATGAGAGAAGGTATATCTCCCTACACGTGCGCACTGGTGGGATCTGGGTGAGAGAAGGTATATCTCCCTACACATGCGCACTGGTGGGATCTGGGTGAGAGAAGGTACATCTCCCTACATGTGCGCACTGGTGGGATCTGGATGAGAGAAGGTATATCTCCCTACACGTGCGCACTGGTGGGATCTGGGTGAGAGAAGGTATATTTCCCTACACGTGCGCACTGGTGGGATCTGGGTGAGAGAAGGTATATCTCCCTACACATGCGCATGGGTGGGATCTGGGTGAGAGAAGGTATATCTCCCTACACGTGCGCACTGGTGGGATCTGGGTGAGAGAAGGTATATCTCCCTACACATGCGCATGGGTGGGATCTGGGTGAGAGAAGGTATATCTCCCTACACATGCGCACTGGTGGGATCTGGATGAGAGAAGGTATATCTCCCTACACGTGCGCACTGGTGGGATCTGGGTGAGAGAAGGTATATCTCCCTACACATGCGCACTGGTGGGATCTGGGTGAGAGAAGGTATATCTCCCTACACATGCGCACTGGTGGGATCTGGGTGAGAGAAGGTACATCTCCCTACACATGCGCACTGGTGGGATCTGGGTGAGAGAAGGTCTATCTCCCTACACGTGCGCACTGGTGGGATCTGGGTGAGAGAAGGTATATCTCCCTACACGTGCGCACTGGTGGGATCTGGATGAGAGAAGGTACATCTCCCTACACATGCGCATGGGTGGGATCTGGGTGAGAGAAGGTATATCTCCCTACACGTGCGCACTGGTGGGATCTGGGTGAGAGAAGGTATATCTCCCTACACGTGCGCACTGGTGGGATCTGGGTGAGAGAAGGTACCTCTCCCTACACGTGCGCACTGGTGGGATCTGGATGAGAGAAGGTATATCTCCCTACACATGCGCACTGGTGGGATCTGGGTGAGAGAAGGTATATCTCCCTACACATGCGCATTGGTGGGATCTGGGTGAGAGAAGGTATATCTCCCTACACGTGCGCACTGGTGGGATCTGGATGAGAGAAGGTATATCTCCCTACACATGCGCACTGGTGGGATCTGGATGAGAGAAGGTATATCTCCCTACACGTGCGCACTGGTGGGATCTGGGTGAGAGAAGGTCTATCTCCCTACACGTGCGCACTGGTGGGATCTGGGTGAGAGAAGGTATATCTCCCTACACATGCACACTGGTGGGATCTGGGTGAGAGAAGGTATATCTCCCTACACATGCGCACTGGTGGGATCTGGGTGAGAGAAGGTCTATCTCCCTACACGTGCGCACTGGTGGGATCTGGGTGAGAGAAGGTATATCTCCCTACACGTGCGCACTGGTGGGATCTGGGTGAGAGAAGGTATATCTCCCTACACGTGCGCACTGGTGGGATCTGGATGAGAGAAGGTATATCTCCCTACACGTGCGCACTGGTGGGATCTGGGTGAGAGAAGGTATATCTCCCTACACATGCGCACTGGTGGGATCTGGGTGAGAGAAGGTATATCTCCCTACACATGCGCACTGGTGGGATCTGGGTGAGAGAAGGTACATCTCCCTACACATGCGCACTGGTGGGATCTGGGTGAGAGAAGGTATATTTCTCTACACGTGCGCACTGGTGGGATCTGGATGAGAGAAGGTATATCTCCCTACACATGCACACTGGTGGGATTTGGGTGAGAGAAGGTATATCTCCCTACATGTGCGCACTGGTGGGATCTGGATGAGAGAAGGTATATCTCCCTACACGTGCGCACTGGTGGGATCTGGGTGAGAGAAGGTATATCTCCCTACACGTGCGCACTGGTGGGATCTGGATGAGAGAAGGTATATCTCCCTACACATGCGCACTGGTGGGATCTGGATGAGAGAAGGTATATCTCCCTACACGTGCGCACTGGTGGGATCTGGGTGAGAGAAGGTCTATCTCCCTACACGTGCGCACTGGTGGGATCTGGGTGAGAGAAGGTATATCTCCCTACACATGCACACTGGTGGGATCTGGGTGAGAGAAGGTATATCTCCCTACACATGCGCACTGGTGGGATCTGGGTGAGAGAAGGTCTATCTCCCTACACGTGCGCACTGGTGGGATCTGGGTGAGAGAAGGTATATCTCCCTACACGTGCGCACTGGTGGGATCTGGGTGAGAGAAGGTATATCTCCCTACACGTGCGCACTGGTGGGATCTGGATGAGAGAAGGTATATCTCCCTACACGTGCGCACTGGTGGGATCTGGGTGAGAGAAGGTATATCTCCCTACACATGCGCACTGGTGGGATCTGGGTGAGAGAAGGTATATCTCCCTACACATGCGCACTGGTGGGATCTGGGTGAGAGAAGGTACATCTCCCTACACATGCGCACTGGTGGGATCTGGGTGAGAGAAGGTATATTTCTCTACACGTGCGCACTGGTGGGATCTGGATGAGAGAAGGTATATCTCCCTACACATGCACACTGGTGGGATTTGGGTGAGAGAAGGTATATCTCCCTACATGTGCGCACTGGTGGGATCTGGATGAGAGAAGGTATATCTCCCTACACGTGCGCACTGGTGGGATCTGGGTGAGAGAAGGTACATCTCCCTACACGTGCGCACTGGTGGGATCTGTGTGAGAGAAGGTACATCTCCCTACACGTGCGCACTAGTGGTATCTGGGTGAGAGAAGGTATATCTCCCTACACGTGCGCACTAGTGGGATCTGGGTGAGAGAAGGTACATCTCCCTACACGTGCGCACTGGTGGGATCTGGGTGAGAGAAGGTATATCTCCCTACACATGCACACTGGTGGGATCTGGGTGAGAGAAGGTATATCTCCCTACACATGCGCACTGGTGGGATCTGGGTGAGAGAAGGTCTATCTCCCTACACGTGCGCACTGGTGGGATCTGGGTGAGAGAAGGTATATCTCCCTACACGTGCGCACTGGTGGGATCTGGGTGAGAGAAGGTATATCTCCCTACACGTGCGCACTGGTGGGATCTGGATGAGAGAAGGTATATCTCCCTACACGTGCGCACTGGTGGGATCTGGGTGAGAGAAGGTATATCTCCCTACACATGCGCACTGGTGGGATCTGGGTGAGAGAAGGTATATCTCCCTACACATGCGCACTGGTGGGATCTGGGTGAGAGAAGGTACATCTCCCTACACATGCGCACTGGTGGGATCTGGGTGAGAGAAGGTATATTTCTCTACACTTGCGCACTGGTGGGATCTGGATGAGAGAAGGTATATCTCCCTACACATGCACACTGGTGGGATTTGGGTGAGAGAAGGTATATCTCCCTACATGTGCGCACTGGTGGGATCTGGATGAGAGAAGGTATATCTCCCTACACGTGCGCACTGGTGGGATCTGGGTGAGAGAAGGTACATCTCCCTACACGTGCGCACTGGTGGGATCTGTGTGAGAGAAGGTACATCTCCCTACACGTGCGCACTAGTGGTATCTGGGTGAGAGAAGGTATATCTCCCTACACGTGCGCACTAGTGGGATCTGGGTGAGAGAAGGTACATCTCCCTACACGTGCGCACTGGTGGGATCTGTGTGAGAGAAGGTACATCTCCCTACACGTGCGCACTGGTGGGATCTGGGTGAGAGAAGGTATATCTCCCTACACGTGCGCACTGGTGGGATCTGGGTGAGAGAAGGTCTATCTCCCTACACGTGCGCACTGGTGGGATCTGGGTGAGAGAAGGTTTATCTCCCTACACGTGCGCACTGGTGGGATCTGGGTGAGAGAAGGTATATCTCCCTACACGTGCGCACTGGTGGGATCTGGGTGAGAGAAGGTTTATCTCCCTACACGTGCGCACTGGTGGGATCTGGGTGAGAGAAGGTACCTCTCCCTACACGTGCGCACTAGTGGGATCTGGGTGAGAGAAGGTACATCTCCCTACACGTGCGCACTGGTGGGATCTGTGTGAGAGAAGGTACATCTCCCTACACGTGCGCACTGGTGGGATCTGGGTGAGAGAAGGTATATCTCCCTACACGTGCGCACTGGTGGGATCTGGGTGAGAGAAGGACTATCTCCCTACACGTGCGCACTGGTGGGATCTGGGTGAGAGAAGGTTTATCTCCCTACACGTGCGCACTGGTGGGATCTGGGTGAGAGAAGGTATATCTCCCTACACGTGCGCACTGGTGGAATCTGGGTGAGAGAAGGTATATCTCCCTACACGTGCGCACTGGTGGGATCTGGGTGAGAGAAGGTACCTCTCCCTACATGTGCGCACTGGTGGGATCTGAGTGACAGAAGGTCTATCTCCCTACACGTGCGCACTGGTGGGATCTGGGTGAGAGAAGGTACATCTCCCTACACGTGCGCACTGGTGGGATCTGGGTGAGAGAAGGTATATCTCCCTACACGTGCGCACTGGTGGGATCTGGGTGAGAGAAGGTCTATCTCCCTACACGTGCGCACTGGTGGGATCTGGGTGAGAGAAGGTTTATCTCCCTACACGTGCGCACTGGTGGGATCTGGGTGAGAGAAGGTATATCTCCCTACACGTGTGCACTGGTGGGATCTGGGTGAGAGAAGGTATATCTCCCTACACGTGTGCACTGGTGGGATCTGGGTGAGAGAAGGTATATCTCCCTACACGTGCGCACTGGTGGGATCTGGGTGAGAGAAGGTATATCTCCCTACACGTGTGCACTGGTGGGATCTGGGTGAGAGAAGGTATATCTCCCTACACGTGTGCACTGGTGGGATCTGGGTGAGAGAAGGTATATCTCCCTACACGTGCGCACTGGTGGGATCTGGGTGAGAGAAGGTATATCTCCCTACACGTGTGCACTGGTGGGATCTGGGTGAGAGAAGGTATATCTCCCTACACGTGTGCACTGGTGGGATCTGGGTGAGAGAAGGTATATCTCCCTACACGTGTGCACTGGTGGGATCTGGGTGAGAGAAGGTCTATCTCCCTACACATGCGCACTGGTGGGATCTGGGTGAGAGAAGGTATATCTCCCTACACGTGCGCACTGGTGGGATCTGGGTGAGAGAAGGTACCTAATTGAAGTGGTGGAATTCGTGTTCGGGTGTCGGTTCCATGTGTTTTTTAATTGTGTGTTTATTATGTAGATGTGTTTACTGTAATTAAAATTATTTTGTACACTTTCTAACATATCTGTTTATTTTTCTTGAAATATCTGAGTGCTTTTGATTGAGTTTATTCTTTCTTTGTTTGTTTATATTATTATTCCCAATAACACCGCCAGGTTTGCTTATTTTTATAGGAATAGTCTGGCTATAGATCTCAATTACGTAACGGATTTGATTGCGGTGTCTTTCCCCTGTGTGTTTGAGATATATATATATATATATATATATATATATATATATATATATATATATATATATATATATATATATATATATATATATATATAATGACCCTAATACTTTTTAGGGTTTCTCTTAAACTAGAAGCTGGAATTTCTTTTATCTGTCTAATTAAGACGGTCAGATGGGAACGGACATCTTATATCCCCATAATAGGGTGACACATGCCTCACTGGGATTATCGTATAGCTAATTATGGACAGATTGTCATTAATGTGATTATGGATTGAATATTATCCTGATTCCGGGTTGATCGAGTCCTTTTTACGTCTGCTCCTGGTGGTTAATTGGCTTGGGGGAGATCACATAGACAGCTTGCAGGAGGATTTGGACTTTAGAAGCTAAGGCTACATATTTTAAACTCTTTGCTTATCACTCCAGCAGTTATATCGGTGTGCAGGACTTTCCAAACCTCACAGGTCTCTTCTTCATGTTTACAGAGCTCTGCAAACCTCACAGGTCTCCTCTTCATGTGTACAGAGAGTTTCAGGACAATCAGGCACCAATGGGGTTAACTGTATGATGGGGAATTATTTGAAATGACTGTTGTTTTTCACTGTGAATTCATAATTCCTTTCTTTTAAAAGCAAAAAAAAAATCATATAAAATATTCACATCGGAAAACATTGTAACACTGTCAGAAAAACATTCATTATTTATACATCCATTAAGGATCTTACTGCCCAATAACCAGCAACCAAAATAGCTGCATTGCATGAGGCTTGTTAGGGTCAGTCCCACATAGGAGCAAAGTGACAGGGACGTGTTTAATGGGTTAAAGGGTCAGTCCCACGTAGGGGCAAAGTGACCTAATGACAGGGACGTGTTTAATGGGTTAAAGGGTCAGTCCCACATAGGGGCAAAGTGACCTAATGACAGGGGCGTGTTTAATGGGTTAAAGGGTCAGTCCCACGTAGGGGCAAAGTGACCTAATGACAGGGACGTGTTTAAAGGGTTAAAGGGTCAGTCCCACGTAGGGGCAAAGTGACCTAATGACAGGGACGTGTTTAATGGGTTAAAGGGATAGTCCCACGTAGGGGCAAATTGACCTAATGACATGGACATGTTTAATGGGTTAAAGGGTCAGTTCCATGTAGGGGCAAAGTGACCTAATGACAGGGACGTTTTAAATGGGTTAAAGAGTCAGTCACACGTAGGGGCAAAGTGACCTAATGACAGGGACATGTTTAATGGGTTAAAGGGTCAGTCCCACGTAGGGGCAAAGTGACCTAATGACAGGGACGTGTTAAATGGGTTAAAGGGTCAGTCCCACGTAGTGGCAAAGTGACCTAATGACAGCGACGTGTTTAATGGGTGAAAGGGTCAGTCCCACGTAGGAGAAAATTGACCTAATGACAGGGATGTGTTTAATGGGTGAAAGGGTCAGTCCCACGTAGGGGCAAAGTGACCTAATGACAGGGGCGTGTTTAATGAGTTAAAGGGACAGTCCCACGTAGGGGCAAAGTGACCTAATGACAGGGACGTGTTTAATGGGTTAAAGGGACAGTCCCACGTAGGGGCAAAGTGACCTAATGACAGGGACATGTTTAATGGGTTAAAGGGACAGTCCCACGTAGGGGCAAAGTGACCTAATGACAGGGACATGTTTAATGGGTTAAAGGGTCAGTTCCACGTAGCAGCAAAGTGACCTAATGACAGGGACGTCTTTAATGGATTAAAGGGACAGTCCTATGTAGGGGCAAAGTGACCTAATGACAGGGACATGTTTAATAGGTTAAAGGGTCAGTTCCACGTAGCAGCAAAATGACCTAATGACAGGGACGTTTTTAATGGGTTAAAGGGACAGTCCCATGTAGGGGCAAAGTGACCTAATGACAGGGACGTGTTTAATGGGTTACATGGTCAGTCCCACATAGGGGCAAAGTGACCTAATGTCAGGGACGTATTTAATGGGTTAAAGGGTCAGTCCCACGTAGGGGCAAAGTGACCTAATGACAGGGACTTGTTTAATGGGTTAAAGGGTCAGTCCCACGTAGGGGCAAAGTGACCTAATGACACGGACGTGTTTAATGGGTTAAAGGGTCAGTTCCACATAGGAGCAAAGTGACCTAATGACATGGACGTGTTTAATGGGATAAAGGGTCAGTCCCAAGTAGGGGCAAAGTGACCTAATGACAGGGACGTGTTTAATGGGTTAAAGGGTCAGTCCCACGTAGGGGCAAAGTGACCTAATGACAGGGACGTGTTTAATGGGTTAAAGGGTCAGTCCCACGTAGGAGCAAATTGACCTAATGATAGGGATGTGTTTAATGGATGAAAGGGTCAGTCCCACGTAGGGGCAAAGTGACCTAATGACAGGGACGTGTTTAATGGGTTAAAGGGACAGTCCCACATAGGAGCAAAGTGACCCAATGACAGGGACGTGTTTAATGGGTGAAAGGGTCAGTCCCACATCGGAGCAAATTGACCCAATGACAGGGACGAGTTTAATGGGTTAAAGGGTCAGTTCCACGTAGGTTCAAAGTGACCTAATGACAGGGACATGTTTAATGGGTTAAAGGGTCAGTCCCACGTAGGGGCAAAGTGACCTAATGACAGGGACGTGTTTAATGGGTTAAAGGGTCAGTGCCACATAGGGGCAAAGTGACCTAATGACAGGGACGTGTTTAATGGGTTAAAGGGTCAGTTCCACGTAGGGGCAAAGTGACCTAATGACAGGGACGTGTTTAATGGGTTAAAGGGTCAGTCCCACGTAGGAGCAAAGTGACCTAATGACAGAGACATGTTTAATGAGTTAAAGGGTCAGTCCCACGTAGGAGCAAAGTGACCTAATGACAGGGACGTGCTTAATGGGTAACAGGGTTAGTCCCACACCTAAGGTAAGTGCCTTACCCTATAACCTCCTCCCCTAAGCCCATAACCCATAACCCACTACCTTAAACTCTTACCCTAAACACCCCTTAAATTAACCCCCTACCCTAATGACTAAAACTCCTCAAATTAACCCCTACCCTAACGACTAAAACTCCTCAAATTAACCCCTACCCTAAGCACTAATGACATTTACCTTAGACGCAACCGGCGGTGGGGATTCCAGCCGCAGAGCGGCGGTGGTGGTGGATGGGTGAGTCGCAGCGAAACGGCGGTGACCAAATGTCCCACACAACTATAGCCCCCTACAGGGGCTGTAAGTAATGACTACTAAATAGGGCTCAATTAGCATAAAGGAAATGAGCATTATTACCAGGGCAGAAAAAGCATCGTAATCCCTAATCCTGTGAGCGTCTCTGCATTATTTATATTCCATGTTAAAAGTGCATTACTTGTTTGTAAATGAAATAATATCTCTCCCCGCCTTCGGATAATCAACACACCGCGCCATATAAATGGTGCCGAGTATCTATATACTGATAATTAACACACTGCATCGTATAATGATGCTGAGTATATGTACACTTCTCCCATCTGATAATGAGCACACTGCGCTGTATAATGATACTACGTATCTCTGTACTCTTCCAGCCCCCAATAATGAACATACTGTGCTGTATAATGTTGCTGAGTATCTCTGTACTCTAATAAACACACAGAATCCCAGAAAGCTCAAGAAACCCCAAAACCCACCACAATATATATATATTGTGGTGGGTTTTGGGGTTTCTTGAGCTTTCTGGGATTCTGTGTGTTTATTAGAGTACAGATATATATATCTCAAAAGTGCTACTGAGCATGGCCAAATGTATACAACAAAAGACAGAGAAGCCCAATGTTACATCCAATATAACAAAAATACAAAGTGAAATACTTATATATTCTCTTGAAAAGGATCATTTAGTTTAACCCTTTGGACTGATCCAATGTGATCATTCTCCCTCCAAATATAGAGGTAAATGAGACTTTTAATTAGGTTGTGCTAGGACCTGCTAATGGTCATGCCTTGATGTGGCTCGCAGGCTTGAAATGCTTTGGCCAAAGGCTTTTTAACTAAATGACCCTTTTTCAAGAGAATATATAAGTATTTCACTGTGTATTTTTGTCACATTGGAAGTAGCATTGGGCCTCTCTGTCTTTTCTCTGTACTCTTCCAACCCCTGATAATGAACGTGCTGCGCTGTGTAATGATGCCGAGTATCTCTGTACTTTTCCAACCCCTGATAATGAATGTGCAGCGCTGTGTAATGATGCCGAGTATCTCTGTACTCTTCCAACCCCTGATAATGAACGTGCTGTGCTGTGTAATGATGCTGATTACCTCTATACACTTCCATCCCTGATAAAGAATGTGTTGCACTGTATAGTACTGTTGAGTATCTCTATACACTGATAAAGAACCCCCCAGGACAATTAAGAAAGGGGGATTGACGAGGGGACGATGTCTCTTTAAGAGGAAAGGGTTAAGTGGGTGATCAGTAGGTTAGCGCAGGGGGGGGTCAACTCCAGTCCTCATTCCCCCCCTCCCCCCAACAGGTCAGGTTTTCAGGATATCCCAGCTTCAGCGCAGGTGGCTCAACCAGTCCCAGCTTTTGCACAGGTGGCTCAATCACTCCCTGCTTCAGCGCAGGTGGCTCAATCAGTCCCTGTTTGAGCACAGGTGGCTCAATCAGAGGCTCAGCCTTTGACTGAGCCTCTGATTGAGCCTCTGATTGAGCCACCTGTGCTGAAGCAGGGATATCCTGAACACTTGACCTGCTGAGGGGGGCTTGAGGACTGGAGTTGAGCCCCCCTAGGTTAGGGAAGGCAAGGGAAGGCGAGGAGGGGGGAGGGAATAAAAGGGGGTGAGGTGAGAGTATCACATTACTGATTCCCAGAAGCCGGGAAGGTCCCCCTCGTCCCCAGTGGGGTGCGATGTGTTGGGGGGTACGATTTTACTACTAATAAAAGGCAAGAAGCTGTGGAGTACGAATGATATCATGTTTGTCACAGCTGGCGGTGGTAGTGGCTTGACCAGATGGCACTGTGGCTGAATACAGCATGGGTTTGGGCGTTTAGGCTATGATTATACCAGCTCCGGTTAGGCGGTTGAGCCTCGCGGCGTCGCGCCACATGACGCCGAAGGCCGATTTTGGTATAATCACAGCCTTATATGGCGGGAAGGCGGTGGCCGGCCCCAACTAGGGAAGTGAGTCTGTCACTGTCCTTCCAGTTGACCTTGGTCAGTCATGTGATGGGTCCTTCAAGGCCGGCATGGATAGTGGGTTTAGGTGGTGGTTTCAGGGGTCTGGGACCCCGAAGGGAGGGCGCTCTGGTCAGGCATTATTCCAATAATAGCTGTGGCCATTTAACCCCACGATTGGTGTCCGAGATTTAATTTGGGGGTTGGGGGAAGGATTAAGGTTGGATCAAGAATGGGACATAGATCGAGGCTTCTTCCATCATGAACATGCTGCATTGTATGATACGGAGTAGCTATGCACTGATAATGAACACGCTGCATGGTATGATACGGAGTAGCTATGCACTGATAATGAACATGCTGCATTGTATGATACGGAGAAGCTGTGCACTGATAATGAACACACTGCATTGTATGATACGGAGTAGCTATGCACTGATAATGAACATGCTGCATGGTATGATACGGAGTAGCTATGCACTGATAATGAACATGCTGCATGGTATGATACGGAGTAGCTATGCACTGATAATGAACACACTGCATTGTATGATACGGAGTAGCTATGCACTGATAATGAACACACTGCATTGTATGATACGGAGTAGCTATGCACTGATAATGAACATGCTGCATGGTATGATACGGAGTAGCTATGCACTGATAATGAACATGCTGCATGGTATGATACGGAGTAGCTATGCACTGATAATGAACACACTGCGCTGTATAAGAGGGAGTAGCTATGCACTGATAATGAACACACTGCGCTGTATAAGAGGGAGCGGCTCCGTGAGTTAAGACACTGACTGGCACTCAGTTTGGTTCAATTCCCGGTGTCGGCTCCTTGTGACCTTGGGCAAGTCACTTTATCTCCCTGTGCCTCGGGCACAAAAAACATAGATTGTAAGCTCTGCGGGTCAAGGTCTGTGTCTGCACAATGTCTCTGTAACGCGCAACGTAAAACTGGCAGCGCTATACAAGAACATGTTATTATTGTTATTATTGTTATTATTGTTATTATTGTTATTATTGTTATAATGATGCAGAGTATCTCTGTACACTTCTAGTTATAGATTCAATTGATGTGTGTGTATAAAAAGGTAATTACAATAAAACAGCGGGAACCGCCCCCTTAATGAGGGTGTGTTACAGAATATAAAGGGTATAAACTCAATGCACTTCCTACACACCATCCCAAATCCATCCTACTACACCATCCCACCACCCTACACACCATCCTACTAAACACTATCCTACTACACACTATCCTACACACCATTCCACACACCATCCCACAAACCACACTATACACTATCCTACACACCATCCTACTACACACCATCCTACTACACACCACCCTACACACCATTCTACACACCATCCCACACACCATCCCACACACCATCCCACACACCATCCCACAAACCATCCCACACACCATCCCACAAACCACACTATATACCATTCCACACATCATCCTAGACACCATCCCACAAACCACACTATATACCATCCTACCCACCATCCTACACACTATCCTACACACCATCCTACTACACACCACCCTGCACACTATTCTACACACCATCCTATACACTATCCTACACACCATCCTACTACACACAATCCTACACACCATCCTACTACACACAATCCTACACACCATTCCACACACCATCCCACAAACCACACTATATACCATCCTACACACCATCCTACACACCATCCTACACACCATCCTACACACCATCCTACACACCATCCTACACACCATTCCACACACCATTCCACACACCATTCCACACACCATCCTACCCACCATCCTACTACACACCACCCTATACACTATCCTACACACCATCCTATACACCATCCTACACACCATTCCACACACCATCCCACAAACCACACTATATACCATCCTACACACCATCCTACACACCATTCCACACACCATCCCACAAACCACACTATATACCACCCTACACACCATCTTATACACTATCCTACATACTATCCTACACACCATTCCACACACCATCCTACACACCATCCTAAACACCATCGTACTACACACCACCCTACACATCATCCTATACACTATCCTACACACCATTCCACACACCATCCCACACACCATCCCACAAACCACACTATGTACCATCCTACACACCATCCTACACACCATCCTACACACCATCCCACAAACCACACTATATACCATCCTACCCACCATCCTACCCACCAGCCTACACACTATCCTACACACTATCCAACACACTATCCAACACACCATCCCACACACCATCCCACATACCATCTCACACACCATCCCACACACCATCCCACACACTATCCTACACACCATCCTACACACCATTCTACACACCATCCTACTACACACCACCCTACACACCATCCTATACACTATCCTATACACTATCCTACATACCACCCTACTATACACAATCCTACACACCATCCTACACACCATTCCACACACCATCCCACAAACCATACTATATACCATCCTACACACCATCCTACACACCATTACACACACCATCCCACAAACCACACTATATACCATCCTACACACCATCCTATACACCATCCTATACACCATTCCACACAACATCTTATACACCATCTTATACACCATCCTACACACCATCCTACATTCTATCCTATACACCATCCTACACACCATCCTACTACACACCATCCTATACACCATCCTACACACCATCCTACACACCATCCTATACACCATCCTACTACACACCATCCTACACACCATCCTATACACTGTCCTACACACCATCCTACACACCATCCTACACACCACCCCACACACCATCCTACACATAATCCTACACACTATCCCACACACCATCCTACAACACACCATCCCACACACCATCCCACACACCATCCCACTACAATATCCTACACACCATCCTTCACAGCATCCTACACACTTAACAAACAATAACACTTCCAATAAATGATTTCTCCAGCAGAGGTCTCTCTTTATCTCAAAATCCAGAGTGGAAAGGAGATTGCAGTCAGAGCTATCATTCACTTCCCAAAGAAAGGCTGTGTGTACCCAAGCCATGCTCCGATATGTATTACCCTGTCTAACCCTCAGGAGGGAGTGTTACAGGGAGCGGTTATATGGGGGAATAGGAGGAGTTATAGGGAGAGGTTATATGGTGTAATAGGAGGAGTTATAAGGAGCCGTTATAT
>NC_134500.1:32280711-32283211 GCF_040206685.1 Ascaphus truei
AACACTAACACACTGTTAACACTAACACACTGTTAACACTAGCACTATCACTGCTAACACTAACACACTACAAGCACACTGCTAACACTAACACTAACACACTACTAACACTAACACATTACTAACACAATGCTAACACTAACACAAGCACACTACTAGCACACTGCTAACACTTACACACTGCTAACACTAACACACTGTTAACACTAACACTAACACACAGTTAACACTAACACACTGCTACAACTAGCACTATCACTGCTAACACTAACACACTCCTAACACTAACACTAACACACTGCTAACACTAGCACTATCACTGCTAACACACCACAAGCACACTGCTAACACTAACACACTACTAACACTAACACATTACTAACACTAACACAATGCTAACACTAACACAAGCACACTACTAACACACTGCTAATACTAACACCCTGCTAGCACATTGCTAACTCTAACACACTACTAACACTAACACCAACACACTCCTAGCACACTACTAACAAGACTGCTAACACTAACACATTGCTAACACTAACGCACTAATAACAGTAAAACTAATACCCTACTAGCACACAATTAACACACTGCTAACATTAACACACTGCTAAAACTAACAATAAAACACTACTAATACTAACACTCTGCTAACACACTTCTAACACTAACACAGTTTTAACACTAACATAGTTCTAACACTAACACATTGCTAACACTAGCATTAACACACTACTAACACTAACATACTACTAACACTAACACATTGCTAACACTAACACACTGCTAACACTAACACACTACTAACACTAATACTAACACACTTCTAACACCAACACTAACACAATAGTAACACTAACACTAACACTGCTAACACTAACACATTACTAACACCAACACGAGCGCACTCCTAACACTAACACACTGCTACCACTAACACTAACACACTACTACCACTAACACTAACACACTGCTAACACTAACACACTACTAACACTAACACACTGCTTACACCAACACTAACACACTGCTAACACCAACACACTTCTAACATTAACACTAGCACACTTCTAACACTAACACACTACTAGCACACTTCTAACACAATACTAGCACACTACTAACACTAACACACTGCTAGCACTAGTACACTTCTAGCACTAGCAAGCTGCTAATACTAACATACTTCTACACTGCTAGTGCACTAATAATACTAACACATTCCTACACTAGTAGCACACTGCGAACACTAACACACTACTATCATTAATACATTGCTAACACTAACACACTATTAGCACACTGCTACACTGCTAGCACACTAATAACACTAATATATTGCTAGTACACTACTAACACTAACACGCTGGTACACTTCTAACACTAACACTACTACTAGTACACTGCTTACACTAACACCAACACAATACTAACACTAACATATTGGTAAACTACTAGCACGCTGCTAACACTAACACACTTCTAGCACACTGCTAATACTAACACTAACACACTATTAGCACACTGCTTACACTAACACACTACTAGCACACTGCTTACACTAACACTAACACACTACTAGCACACTGCTAACACTATTACTAGCACACTGCTTACACTAACATTAACACACTACTAGCACACTACTAATACTAACACACTACTACATTACTAGCACATTGCTTACACTAACTCTAAAACAATACTAACACTAACATATTGGTACACTACTAGCACACTGCTAACACTAACACACTACTACACTACTAGCACACTGCTTACACTAACACACTACTACACTACTAGCACACTGCTTACAATAATACTAACACAATACTAGCACACTGCTTACAATAACACAATACTAGCACACTGCTAATACTAACACTAGCACACTACTAGTACACTGCTAATACACACACTTACACACTACTAGCATACTGCTAATTCTAACACTAACACACTGCTTACACTAACACTAACACACTACTTGTACACTGCTAATACTAACACTAACACACTACTAGCACACTACTAATACTAACACTAACACACTACTAGCGCACCGCTTACACTAACACTAACACACTACTAGCACACTGCTAATACTAACACTACTACTACCACACTGCTTACACTAACACCTAACACACTACTAGCACACTGCTAATACTAACACTAACAAACTACTAGCACACTGCGTACACTAACACTAACACGCTACTAGCATACTACTAACACTAACACACTACTACATTACTAGCACATTGCTTACACTAACACTACTACTAGTACACCACTTGCACTAACTCTAAAATAATACTAACACTAACATATTGGTACACTACTAGCACACTGCTAACACTAACACACTACTACACTACTAGCACACTGCTTACAATAATACTAACAATACTAGCACACTGCTTACAATAACACAATACTAGCACACTGTTAATACTAAGACTAGCACACTACTAGTACACTGCTAATA
>NC_134500.1:32288211-32305711 GCF_040206685.1 Ascaphus truei
GACCACTGTATATGTGTATATATATACATATATATACACATATATACATATCACATAAAAAGATCACTTTGGAGCACATTCACATGTCTTAGGCTGCGCGTATAGTGCACGCGACGGAGAGACGGAGCGACAGCGCTACCAAAAATCTGGTAGTCACTGTTATTTGATTTTTTTTGGCGACAGTCTCCCCTTGTGGTCAATCAGGAGCTTCGCCTAAATATGAAATATAGCTATCGCAATGGCGACAGCGAAAGGTGACGTCATCGGTCGCGTCGCCGGCACTATAAGCGCGGCGTTAGACAGGTCTGCAACCCCGCCTTTCACCGTTATCACCCAGCACGCAGCACTTTCACTGCAGCAAGGGATTCTGGGAAATGACATGCAAATGAGCCCACCGTGTCACCTCTTGCCTGAAATCCATTTTTACATGGAATCCCTATAAGCTAATGCTCGCTGTTAACACATTTCCCAGAATCCCTTGCTGCAGTGGAAGCACTGTATGCTGGGGATAATGGTGAAAGGCGGGGTTCCAGACCTGCCTAAGACATGTGAATGTGCTCACAAGTGATATATTTATTTGCTATATGCTATACGGTGGAGGTTTCTTGTCGCCTTTTTCACCCACCCTAACTTAAAATGTGTATGATATATATAGTGTATATATACTGTCCCCTCCTCTCCTGCAGGCTGTTCACGCGGCGCTGCTCGCAGTGTGGCGGCGGGTTTCTGCGGACGGAGCTGGTGATGAGGGCTCGGGAGCGGGTGTACCACGTGGACTGTTTCCGATGCTCGGTGTGCAGCCGCCGGCTCCTGCCCGGGGATGAGTTCAGTCTGCGAGATCATCAGCTGCTGTGCCGGGCGGACCACAGCCCCCTGCCGGAGAGGAGACCCGGGGGAAGCCCTCTGAGCCCAGAACCGGGGGGGCGAACGCTGCACCTCACAGGTTACATTACCTCTCTCTCTATCTATAGATCGTATATAGATGTATATATATGTATACTGTATATATACTGTGTGTGCACCTCACAGGTTACATTACCTTATAGGGGACCATGGTTTTGAAGCAAAAAGTGCTCATTTGCATGTAATTTCCCAGAATCCCTTGCTGCAGTGGAAGCGCTGTGTGCTGGGCGATAGTGGTGAAAGGCGGGGTTGCAGACCTGTCTAAGACATGCAAATGAGCATAAAGTAATATCTCCATTTGCTATATATATATATATATATATATATATATATATATATATGCCACAAAACATCGATTCTCTGTAATAAAACATGTTCCATCTTGAAGAAAGTCTCATGAGCGCATAAATCCGATAAGAACGTCTGTTTACTTCTAAACCCACTAGTATTTAATATAATGCTTAATCTATTAGTTATGAAACAATCAGCCATATTTATCTCCCTACCAGGGAACCTATCATTCTGGTAAATGCAATATCTTAATAAAGAAGTCAGATGGGGAATATTTGGATTTAATATTAGTTTACATGTCCTTATGTTGATCTGCTGCTAAAGTGAAAACGACATGTTTATATTTGTATTAATATTATTCATATAATGCCTGTGCCTTTTTTTAACATTATTATCAGTAATGTATCTATTTTAGCTATTGCTATCTTGTATTAGTTAAACAGGCAAGTCTGTCTCCAGTGAGAATGAAACCATAATTAGGCCACCTGACAGACTCTGATAAAGGAAACTCTTTAACCTGCTTGTTTCAAATTATAATTATACATCTAGATTAAAATAGCCTGAAATCTGACATATATTGTTATAAATGGTGTGTGTGTGTGTGTGTGTGTGTGTGTGTGTGTGTGTGTGTGTGTGTGTGTGTGTGTGCGTGCGTGCGTGCGTGCGTGCGTGCGTGCGTGTGTGTGTGTATGAACAGATACATATATGAACATATATAATTACCATATACCATATAGCATTATACTAATTAGGGCATTTCTCTGTGTTATCAATCTGGATTTTGCACCCCAATTTGCACCATAGGAAAACTTTTTAGCTTTATACTGGGTTATGGTTAGGATTAGGGTCATGATTAGGGTTATGGTTAGGATTAGGGATATGGTTACGATTAGGGATATGGTTAGGTTTAGGGTTATGGTTATGATTAGGGTAAAGAGTAGGGTTATGATTAAAGTTAAGATTATGGTTAGGATTATGGTTAGGATTAGGGTTATGGTTAGGATTAGGATTATAGTTAGGATTAGGGTTATGGTTAGGATTATGGTTAGGATTAGGATTATGGCTAGGGTTAGGATTATGGTTAGGATTATGATTAGGATTATGGTTACAGTTAGGATTATGGTTACGGTTAGGATTATGGTTACGGTTAGGATTATGGTTACGGTTAGGATTATGATTAGGATTATGGTTACGGTTAGGATTATGGTTACGGTTAGGATTATGGCTAGGGTTAGGATTATGGTTAGGATTATGATTAGGATTATGGTTTTGGTTAGGATTATGGTTCGGGTTAGGATTAGGGTTCAGATTATAGTTAGGGTTAGGATCAGGGTTAAGATTATAGTTAGGGTTAGGGTTAAGATTATGGTTATGGTTAGGATTATGGTTCGGGTTAGGATCAGGGTTAAGATTATAGTTAGGGTTAGGGTTAAGATTATAGTTAGGGTTAGGATTATAGTTAGGATTATAGTTAGGGTTAGGGTTAGGGGTGCAGGCACTGTTCAGTGGAATGTTATTATTTTATAGATTCTGTTTGGTAGCTGAAATACTGAAACACCCCCTTTGACTCTCTAATTAATGCATCAAAGCAAACGGTGGGTTATGCTACTACTAATACACCCGGTTACTGAGATGCCAGCCATATTACTAGCTAATTGCCCACAATGATTATCATATGTGAGTATCCCGTAGTAAATAAATGTTTCTTTTTCATTGATAGATTTGGTAGATAGATAGTTGAGTAAACAGGTTTGACCATATAAGATGTAATCTCTATACAGGCGTCCTCGGTTATCCATCGGAACCCGTTCTGGAAGTAGCGTTGGATAGTGACACCGTTGTAATGCGAGTCCCATGTTAATCAGTGGCGGTGAGCGTCGGATAACGCATCCCGGCGTCGGATAACGGCCCATAGGGTCGCATTGTAAAGCGTTGGATATGCCATTCGTTGTAAAGTGAAACGTTGGATAGCGGGGACTGCCTGTATGTATTTAGGAAACTCCTGCACTCTCAGTATTTAGTATCCCACACAGCGTGCCTGTGCTAGAGTGGAAAAAATATCCAACGTGAAGGAAAGACCAGAATGGTCTCATTTTCCACACCAGCAAAATGAATGCAATATACAGTGTTTAATGACACATAACAGCCACGAGGCCGACGTTTCGGTCCCCAAAGGGACCTTCTTCAGGTCTGATCAGTGCAGACAGTATAATCAGAGCAGTGAGTTCTTGCAGGTGGGTTTGTAATTGCACTGTAGAGTCCTTTTATTGGAAAATATATTTGTAATAAATAATGTTTCTTTTCCAATCTAGAGAAAAGAGATTAATTGATATACTGGGAAATGTCCTGTGTCCCTTTCACCTCTGTCCTGTGTCCCTGTCACCTCTCTGTCCTGTGTCCCTGCCACCTCTCTGTCCTGTGTCTCCATCACCTCTCTGTCCTGTGTCCCTGTCACCTCTCTGTCCTGTGTCCCTGTCACCTCTCTGTCCTGTGTCCCTGTCACCTCTCTGTCCTGTGTCCCTGTCACCTCTCTGTCCTGTGTCCCTGTCACCTCTCTGTCCTGTGTCCCTGTCACCTCTCTGTCCTGTGTGTGTGTGTGTCTGTGTCACCTCTCTGTCCTGTGTGTGTGTCCCTGTCCACTCTCTGTCCTGTGTGTGTCCCTGTCCCCTTTCTGTCCTGTGTCCCTGTCACCTCTCTGTCCTGTGTCCCTGTCACCTCTCTGTCCTGTGTGTGTGTCCCTGTCCACTCTCTGTCCTGTGTGTGTTCCTGTCCCCTTTCTGTCCTGTGTCCCTGTCACCTCTCTGTCCTGTGTCCCTGTCACCTCTCTGTCCTGTGTGTGTGTGTGCCTGTGTCACCTCTCTGTCCTGTGTCCCTGTCACCTCTCTGTCCTGTGTCCCTGTCACCTCTCTGTCCTGTGTCCCTGTCACCTCTCTGTCCTGTGTGTGTGTGTGTCTGTGTCACCTCTCTGTCCTGTGTCCCTGTCACCTCTCTGTCCTGTGTCCCTGTCACCTCTCTGTCCTGTGTCCCTGTCATCTCTCTGTCCTGTGTGTGTGTGTGTGTGTGTCTGTGTCACCTCTCTGTTCTGTGTGTGTCCCTGTCCACTCTCTGTCCTGTGTCTGTCCCTGTCCCCTTTCTGTCCTGTGTTTGGGTCTGTGTCACCTCTGTGTGTTACATGTGTGTTTAATTTTATTTGTATAGCACCAACAGTCTACACAGCGCTTTACACAACACAGTAAAAGTAAAGGACAAAGTGGGGATAAGAGCAGCTCTGATATGATCCCATACAATAAAAGGAGACCCTGTTACAAAGAGCATACGGTGTAAATGTATGTTGTGCTGGTCTCCTTGTCACCTCTCTGTCCTGTGTCCCTGTCACCTCTTTGTCCTGTGTCCCTGTCACCTCTTTGTCCTGTGTCCCTGTCACCTCTCTGCCCTGTGTCCCTGTCACCTCTCTGCCCTGTGTGTCCCTGTCACCTCTCTGCCCTGTGTGTCCCTGTCACCTCTCTGCCCTGTGTGTCCCTGTCACCTCTCTGCCCTGTGTCCCTGTCACCTCTCTGCCCTGTGTGTCCCTGTCACCTCTCTGCCCTGTGTGTCCCTGTCTCCTCTCTGCCCTGTGTCCCTGTCACCTCTCTGCCCTGTGTGTCCCTGTCACCTCTCTGCCCTGTGTCCCTGTCACCTCTCTGTCCTGTGTCCCTGTCACCTCTCTGCCCTGTGTCCCTGTCACCTCTCTGTCCTGTGTGTCACCTCTCTGTCCTGTGTCCCTGTCACCTCTCTGCCCTGTGTCCCTGTCACCTCTCTGCCCTGTGTGTCCCTGTCACCTCTCTGCCCTGTGTCCCTGTCACCTCTCTGTCCTGTGTGTCACCTCTCTGTCCTGTGTCCCTGTCACCTCTCTGCCCTGTGTGTCCCTGTCACCTCTCTGCCCTGTGTCCCTGTCACCTCTCTGCCCTGTGTCCCTATCACCTCTCTGCCCTGTGTCCCTGTCACCTCTCTGCCCTGTGTCCCTGTCACCTCTCTGCCCTGTGTCCCTATCACCTCTCTGCCCTGTGTCCCTGTCACCTCTCTGCCCTGTGTGATACGATGTAAATGTACGTTGTGCTGGTCTCCATGTCAGCGCCCCTATAAGTGACCCCCTGTCCTTGGCTGCCAGACTCCGGCAGATCGTCCTCTCTTAGGTCTCACGTCCACAAACAAACAGAGAAGACGACCAGGGTGAGGACGGTGCTGAACGAGAAGCAGCTTCACACCCTGCGCACGTGCTACGCGGCCAATCCCCGGCCAGACGCCCTGATGAAGGAGCAGCTGGTGGAGATGACGGGTCTGAGTCCCAGGGTGATCCGGGTCTGGTTTCAGAACAAGCGCTGCAAAGATAAGAAGAGATCCATCTTCATGAAGCAGATTCAGCAGCAGCAGCACAGCGACAAGACGGTGAGCACAGAACCAGTGCCGAGTACACCAGGGGTCACTGGGTCACCCTGCTACAGGGTGCACTACTTCTTATGTCCACACCCAGAGTATCAGTACTTCTTATGTACACACCCAGAGTATCACTACTTCTTATGTACACACCCAGAGTATCAGTACTCCTTATGTACACACCCAGAGTATCACTACTTCTTATGTACACACCCAGAGTATCAGTACTCCTTATGTCCACACCCAGAGTATCAGTACTTCTTATGTACACATCCAGAGTATCAGTACTTCTTATGTACACACCCAGAGTATCACTTGTTCTTATGTACACACCCAGAGTATCACTACTTCTTATGTACACACCCAGAGTATCAGTACTCCTTATGTACACACTCAGAGTATCAGTACTTCTTATGTACACATCCAGAGTATCAGTACTTCTTATGTACACATCCAGAGTATCAGTACTTCTTATGTCCACACCCAGAGTATCAGTACTTTTTATGTACACATCCAGAGTATCAGTACTTCTTATGTACACACCCAGAGTATCACTGCTTCTTATGTACGCACCCAGAGTATCGGTACTTCTTATGTACACACGCAGAGTATCCCACGTGTTATTCACAGACACATTAAACAGCAAATCTCTATGTTAGAAGATTAATAATTCCTAGAACAACTTTCCGTGGCCTCTCTGCTGCTGCTAATCCCACAACCCCCTGCTGCTGCTAATCCCACAACCCCCCCCCCCCACTGCTGCTAATCCCGTGATTTATTCGCTGGAGCTAATACCACAACCCCTCTGCTGCTGCTAATTCTGTGGCCTCTCCGCTGCTAATCCCGTGGCCTCTCTGCTGCTAATCCCGTGGCCTCTCCGCTGCTAATCCCGTGGCCTCTCCGCTGCTAATCCTGTGGCCTCTCCACTGCTAATCCCGTGGCCTCTCCGCTGCTAATCCCATGGCCTCTCCGCTGCTAATCCCGTGGCCTCTCCATTGCTAATCCCGTGGCCTCTCCGCTGCTAATCCCATAGCCATTAGTCTAGCAGTTAAATGCAATTTAGCTGAGAAGTTGAATATAAGATGGAAACCTCTCTGCACTAGTATTATTTCATTGACATAATGAATCTGATGTTTTCCCCATCTGGATCTTTATATACGCGTGTGTATGTGTGTCTATGTATTTGTACTTGTGTGTATGTGTGTCTATATGTGTATGTATGTCTATGTATGTGTACCTGTGTGTATGTGTGTCTATATGTGTCTGTGTGTGTGTGTGTCTGTGCGTGTGTATGTGTGTCTATGTATGTGTACCTATGTGTCTATGTATGTGTGTGTGTGTCTGTGTGTCTATGTATGTGTGTGTGTGTCTATGTATGTGTCTGTGTGTCTATGTATGTGTACCTGTGTGTATGTGTGTCTATATGTGTCTGTGTGTGTGTGTCTGTGTGTCTATGTATGTGTATGTGTGTCTGTGTGTGTGTCTGTGTGTGTGTCTGTGTGTGTGTCTGTGTGTCTATATGTGTGTCTATATGTGTCTGCGTGTATGTGTGTCTATATGTGTCTTTGTGTGTGTCTGTGTGTCTATGTCTCTGTGTGTGTGTCTATATGTGTCTCTGTGTGTATATGTGTGTCTATATGTGTCTGTGTGTGTTTGTGTGTCTATGTATGTGTACCTCTGTGTCTGTGTGTATGTGTGTCTATATGTGTCTGTGTGCATGTGTCTGTGTGCGTGTGCGTGTGTCTGTGTGCGTGTGTGTGAAAAAATGAAAATTGAGTACTCCTAGGCAAAGTATAAGGTGAGTTTAGCATCTGCACGTATCATAAGAAATAACCATATACACATTACCCAGGCAGGTACATTGCTAGAGGGCAAAGCACACTGAGTATCGTGCAATTAATGGCTTGTATTGTGGCCCAGTAATGATACCAAAGTTTCAGTCATTTGTGTGACCTTCATCAGGGTAAGGGTGACTTTCATCAGGGTGTGTGTGACCTTCATCAGGGTGTGTGTGACCTTCATCAGGGTGTCTGTGACCTTCATCAGGGTGTGTGTGTGACCTTCATCAGGGTGTGTGTGACCTTCATCAGGGTGTGTGTGTGACCTTCATCAGGGTGTGTGTGTGACCTTCATCAGGGTGTGTGACCTTCATCAGGGTGTGTGACCTTCATCAGGGTTGTGTGTGATCTTCATCAGGGTGTGTGTGACCTTCAACAGGGTGTGTGTGACCTTCATCAGTGTGTGTGTGTGACCTTCATCAGGGTGTATGTGTGGCCTTCATCAGGGTGTGTGTGTGACTTTCATCAGGGTGTGTGTGACCTTCATCAGGGTTGTGTGACTTTCATCAGGGTGTGTGTGACCTTCATCAGGGTGGTGTGTGACCTTCATCAGGGTGCGGGGGACCTTCATCAGGGTGTGTGTTTTTGTGACCTTCATCTGGGTGTGTGCGTGTGTGTGGCCTTCATCAGGGTGTGTGTGACCTTCATCAGGGTGTGTGTGTGACCTTCATCAGGGTGTGTGTGAGTTTCATCAGGGTGTGTGTGTGACCTTCATCAGGGTGTGTGTGACTTTCATCAGGGTGTGTGTGTGACCTTCATCAGGGTGTGTGTGACCTTCATTAGGGTGTCTGTGACCTTCATCAGGGTGTGTGTGACCTTCATCAGGGTGTGTGTGACCTTCATCAGGGTGTGTGTGTGACCTTCATCAGGGTATGTGTGACCTTCATCAGGGTGTGTGTGACTTTCATCAGGGTGTGTGTGTGTGACCTTCATCAGGGTGTGTGTGTGTGACCTTCATCAGGGTGTGTGTGACTTTCATCAGGGTGTGTGTGACCTTCATCAGGGTATGTGTGACCTTCATCAGGGTGTGTGTGTGACCTTCATCAGGGTTTGGGTGACCTTCATCAGGGTGCGGGGGACCTTCATCATGGTAGGGTGACCTTCATCACGGTGTGTGTGTGTGTGTGTGACTTTCATCAGGGTAGGGTGACTTTCATCAGGGTGTGTGTGTGTGACCTTCATCAGGGTAGTGTATATATATATATATATATATATATATATATATATATATATATATATCTATATATATATATATATAGATATATATATATATATATATATATATATATATATATGTATGTATTACAAGATATACAGTATTTAAACATGGAAAGACATACTGCTGGATGCCCCAACGTGGAAGACACCGTACTATCTACTCAAGTTAATGGACCACACAGTCTTCCCGCATTGGGACATGTCTTCTGGCAGAATACTGCTTAGTAAACATGGGCTGCGATGTACCCCCGGCTTCTCTATCAGTGATGGCGTTAACAACTCAGTAAGGTGGGGCAGCGCTATGTCCCACGGTGCTATTGATGATTATTGTGTTGTCTGTTTGCCCTGACCTGAGGCTGTTTGTCTCCTCCCCCCCCCCCCCCAGAGTCTGCAGGGGCTGACAGGGACACCACTAGTAGCCAGAAGTCCCATCCGTCATGATAGTGCCATGCAGGACAGCGCAGTGGAGGTGCAAACCTACCAACCGCCGTGGAAAGCGCTGAGTGAATTTGCCTTACAGAGCGACCTGGAGCAGCCTGCGTTTCAGCAGCTGGTAAGAGGGGATCAGATGGGAGAAGGGGGCTGGAAAGAGGGTGGGAGAGGGGGATGTGGTAGAGAAAAGAGAGGGAGGAGGGATGTGAGAGAAAGAGAGAGGGGGGATGTAAGAGAGAGAGAGAAAGGGGAGACAGAGAAAGGGGGGTGTAAGAGCGACAGGATTGAGAGGGGGTCTGAGAGAATGGAGGGGGGGGGGTGAGAGAGAAAGGAGAGAGAGGGGGTGTGAGAGAGTAAGGAGAGAGAGGGATATGTGAGAGTGAAAGAAGAGAGAGAAAGGGGATAGTGAGGGTATGTGAGAGAGAATGGAGGGATAGGGGGATGCGGGAGAGGGGGATGTGAGAGAGAAAGGAGGGAGAGGGGGGTGTGAGAGAGAAAGGAGGGAGAGGGGGATGTGAGAGAGAAAGGAGAGAGAGGGGGATGTGAGAGAGAAAGGAAGGAGAGCAGGGTGTGAGGGGGAAAGGAAAGAGGGGGTGTGAGAGGGAAAGGAGGGAGGGGGTGTGAGAGCAAAAGGAGGGAGAGGGGGATGTGAGAGAGAAAGGAAGGAGAGTGGGTGTGAGAGGGAAAGGAGGGAGAGGGGGATGTGAGAGGGAAAGGAGAGAGAGGGGGATGTGAGAGAGAAAGGAAGGAGAGCGGGGTGTGAGAGGGAAAGGAGAGAGGGGGTGTGAGAGGGAAAGAAGGGAGGGGGTGTGAGAGCGAAAGGAGGGAGAGGAGGATGTGAGAGAGAAAGGAGGGAGAGGAGGGTGTGAGAGAGAAAGGAGGGAGAGGGTGTGAGAGCGAAAGGAGGGAGAGGGGGATGTGAGAGAGAAAGGAGGGAGAGGAGGGTGTGAGAGAGAAAGGAGGGAGAGGGGGATGTGAGAGGGAAAGGAGAGAGAGGGGGATGTGAGAGAGAAAGGAAGGAGAGCGGGGTGTGAGAGGGAAAGGAGAGAGGGGGTGTGAGAGGAAAAGGAGGGAGGGGGTGTGAGAGCGAAAGGAGGGAGAGGGGGATGTGAGAGAGAAAGGAGGGAGAGGAGGGTGTGAGAGAGAAAGGAGGGAGAGGGTGATGTGAGAGGGAAAGGAGGGAGAGGATGGTGTGAGAGAGAAAGGAGGGAGAGGGCGATGTGAGAGAGAAAGGAGGGAGAGGAGGGTGTGAGAGAGAAAGGAGGGAGAGGGGGATGTGAGAGAGAAAGGAGGGAGAGGGGGATGTGAGAGGAATGATAGAGGGGGATGTGAGAGAGAAAAGAGGGAGAGGGGGATGTGAGAGGAATGATAGAGAGGAATGATAGAGGGGGATGTGAGAGAGAAAGGGAGAGGGGGGTGTGAGAGAGGAATGATAAAGCGGGGTGAAATATTACTGAATAACTTCTCTTAATCAACTGACATTTAAAGAATAACGAAATATTAATTTCACGTAATGTTAATTAATACACCAGGACAGGAAGTGTGGATTTCTGCATGGCCAGTAAAAGGTTAATTTCGTAGTATGCTGGAGTCTCACTTGTGATGTATTTTCCCATGTATCACACGGCGATGCACACAGGTGACACCCCTCACACAGGTGACACCCCTCACACAGGTGACACCCCTCACACAGGTGACACCCCTCACCCAGGTGACACCCCTCACACAGGTGACACCCCTCACACAGGCTGTGACACCCCTCACACAGGCTGTGACACCCCTCACACAGGTGACACTCCTCACACAGGTGACACCCCTCACACAGGTGCCACCCCTCACACAGGCTGTGACACCCCTCACACAGGTGACACCCCTCACACAGGCTGTGACACCCCTCACACAGGTGACACCCCTCACACAGGTGACACCCCTCACACAGGTGACACTCCTCACACAGGTGACACCCCTCACACAGGTGACACCCCTCACACAGGTGACACCCCTCACACAGGTGACACCCCTCACACAGGTGACACCCCTCACACAGGCTGTGACACCCCTCACACAGGTGACACCCCTCACACAGGCTGTGACACCCCTCACACAGGTGACACCCCTCACACAGGCTGTGACACCCCTCACACAGGTGACACCCCTCACACAGGTGACACCCCTCACACAGGTGACACTCCTCACACAGGTGACACCCCTCACACAGGTGACACCCCTCACACAGGTGACACCCCTCACACAGGTGACACCCCTCACACAGGTGACACCCCTCACACAGGTGACACCCCTCACACAGGCTGGATCATTGCCTGGCAGAACACGGAGCACATTCCCCCGCGTGTAATACAGAGGTGTAACCCCCGCATGTGTTTAAATGGAACATGTATCTGCAGCAAACAGCCCCCACTGGCGTGGGACAGAGCCACGTGTCACTGCCACTTCTGGGTGTTTGTCTTCTTATTGTGGGGTTCTGGCTGGGTTACAGCACTGTCACATTTCTGTAGTTTGAGGGGGTCCTGGAGACACAATCACCACTACAGAGGTCAGTGTTATGATGGTGACAATAGGAATGAAAAAAGTATGTATGTAAATATATGGATGTGGATGCTATACAGTATACACACATAGTGTATGTATGTATGTGTGTATGTATGTATGTATGTATGTGTATATATATATATATATATATATATATATATATATATATATATATATATATTGTGCAAAAATATAAAGTGCGCAGAAACATTAGGGTTAAATAATGTCTAGCGAGTGCAGCCTCAATGCTGGTTTTAACACAAAAACCTGGATGATATCTATATTAAGTATAGCATTCGGCGCAAAAACATAACAAAGTCTATGAATATAAGGAGCCTTGTGGACAAGGGACTGATAGTAGATCACACAGTGTCCTGAATAGGTATAAATATGCAATAGAAAGTGTCACTATCTCTGGAACCTGAAGCAATGTTACGTAGAAAGAGTTAGTAAAGGCTCACAGAGCTGCAAGCAATGACAGGGCAGAACTGCACAGGGATTGGCCTGGTATCTCCTGCGTGTCCCTGTAATAAAGCCCACTGGTTAAATACCTTTTGCTCCAAATCCCAAAGCGAGGACATAGAGCTGTATCTGTGGCTTTCTGCTGGAAAGGAAATTATCCGGCACCCGGGCTGTAGACTGCTCCGGATCCCCGGTAGTGTTCGGAGCTTCACGCTGATAGGACCGCTCACACCCAGTACCCTCTGCCGATGGTATTCGTCGTTTCAGCGCCTCGGCTTTGTCGCCACGTCGTCAGCGGCGTCTTTCCGATCCCGGAGAGACCGATGCGATAACCACAGCAAAACGTTCAGCCGCTCGTTACGTGGGTGCGGCGCAGGCACGCCAAGCGGCAGGCGCACCAACTCGGCTCAGGCGTTCCGCCGAGCGCGGAGCACCTCGTCCCTCCGCCCTGCTGGAAATCACCTCCCGATACTAGGGAGAGGCCTCCATCACCGGGTGTAGGGAGAGGCCTCCATCACCGGGTGTAGGGAGAGGGTGGGTGAAAATGCGGCAAGAAACAACTCCAGACACTTCAGATTCCTTGAAACTTGTATTGTAAAGTCAGACCATACAATTGTACATATTCAATGGACAACTAGGTATACTCAAGGCACCTTACGTGTTTCGTCTTAACCAGACTTCATCAGGGATATATATATATATTTCTTGCCGCATTTTCACCCACCCTCTCCCTACACCCGGTGATGGAGGCCTCTCCCTAGTATCGGGAGGTGATTTCCAGCAGGGCGGAGGGACGAGGTGCTCCGTGCTCGGCGGAACGCCTGAGCCGAGTTGGTGCGCCTGCCGCTCGGCGTGCCTGCGCCGCACCCCCGTAACGAGCGGCTGAACGTTTTGCTGTGGTTATCGCATCGGTTTCTCCGGGATCGGAAAGACGCCGCTGACGACGTGGCGACAAAGCCGAGGCGCTGAAACGACGAATACCATCGGCAGAGGGGACTGGGTGTGAGCGGTCCTATCAGCGGGAAGCTCCGAACACTACCGGGGATCCGGAGCAGTCTACAGCCCAGGGTGCCGGATAATTTCCTTTCCAGCAGAAAGCCGCAGATACAGCTCTATGTCCTCGCTTTGGGATTTGGAGCAAAAGGTATTTAACCAGTGGGCTTTATTACAGGGACACGCAGGAGATACCAGGCCAATCCCTGTGCAGTTCTGCCCTGTCCTTGCTTGCAGCTCTGTGAGCCTTTACTAACTCTTTCTACGTAACATTGCTTCAGGTTCCAGAGATAGTGACACTTTCTATTGCATACTTATACCTATTCAGGACACTGTGTGATCTACTATCAGTCCCTTGTCCACAAGGCTCCTTATATTCATGGACTTTGTTATGTTTTTGCGCCGAAAGCTATACTAAAAATATATATATATATATGTATATATATGTATATATAGTTCATGTGTGTTATGCAAAAACATATACTTTACATATGTTCCCTTTCTCAATGCACACATATATTAGCCTATTTTACGTACTATATACAGTGGTGTGAAAAAGAAAGTAAAACACATGACATATTACACTGTCATGATTTTTTAACAAAAATAAAGCTAAAATGGAGAAACCGTCTGTGAAAAACTAAGTATACCTTATGATTCAATAGCTTGTAGAACCACCTTTAGCAGCAATAACTTGAAGTAATCGTTTTCTGTATGACTTTATCAGTCTCTCACATCGTTGTGGAGGAATGTTGGCCCACTCTTCTTTACAACGTTGCTTCAGTTCATTGAGGTTTGTGGGCATTTGTTTATGCACAGCTCTCTTAAGGTCCAGCCACAGCATTTCAATTGGGTTGAGGTCTGGACTTTGACTGGGCCATTGCAACACCTTGATTCTTTTCTTTTTCAGCCATTCTGTTGTAGATTTGCTGGTGTGCTTGGGATCATTGTCCTGTTGCATGACCCAATTTCGGCCAAGCTTTAGCTGTCAGACAGATGGCCTCACATTTGACTCTAGAATACTTTGGTATACAGAGGAGTTCATGGTCGACTCAATGACTGCAAGGTTCCCAGGTCCTGTGGCTGCAAAACAAGCCCAAATCATCACCCCACCACCACCGTGCTTGACAGTTGGTATGAGGTGTTTGTGCTGATATGCCGTGTTTGGTTTTCGCCAAACGTGGCGCTGTGCATTATGGCCAAACATCTCCACTTTGGTCTCGTCTGTCCAAAGGACATTGTTCCAGAAGTCTTGCGGGTTGTTCACATGCAACTTTGCAAACCTAAGCCATGCTGCCATGTTCTTTTTAGAGAGAAGAGGCTTTGTCCTGGCAACCCTTCCAAACAAACCATACTTGTTTAGTCTTTTTCTAATTGTACTGTCATGAACTTTAACATTTAACATGCTAACTGAGGCCTGTAGAGTCTGAGATGTAACTCTTGTTTTTTTTGTAATTTCTCGGAGCATTGCACGGTCTGACCTTGGGGTGAATTTGCTGGGACGCCCACTCCTGGGAAGATTGGCAACTGTCTTGAATGTTTTCCACTTTTGAATAATCTTTCTCACTGTAGAATGATAGACTTTCAATTGTTTGGAAATGGCCTTTTAACCCTTCCCAGATTGATGGGCAGCAAAAACTGCTTCTCTAAGATCGTTGCTGATGTCTTTCCTCCTTGGCATTGTGTTAAAACACACCTGAATGCTCCAGACCAGCAAACTGCTAAAACTTCAGCTTTTTTAGAGGTGGTCACACTTGCTGATGATCAATTAATCAAGGGCATTTGATTAGCAGCACCTGACTGCTACTTAGCATCTTAATTCCTATGGAAGCAGTAAGTTTGTACTTAGTTTTTCACACATAGCTTCTTCATTTTGGCTTTATTTTTGTTAAATAAATCATGACACGGTGTAATTTGTCATGTGTTGTTGTTCATCTGAGGTTGTATTTACCTAATTTTAAGACCTGCTAAGGAACAGATGATTGTTATTATGTCCTGATATGTAAAACCATAGAATTCAGAGAGGGTGTACTTTCTTTTTCACACCATTGTATATGTGTGTGTTAATAATAACAATATTACTTGTGGCCTATCTTGTATTCCATCCTCCTGCCCCTGCTCCCCCTCCTGCCTCTGTCCCCTCTTGCCTCTTCCCTCTCCTGCCTCTTCCCCCTCCTACCTCTGCTCCCCCTCCTGCCTCTTCCCCTCCTGCCTATGCCTCTCCTGCCTCTGCTCCCCCTCCTGCCTCTGCCCCCCTCCTGGGTCTGCCCCCCCTCCTGCGTCTGCTCCCTCCTGCCTCTGCCCCATCCTGCCTCTGCTCCACCTCCTGCCATCCTGTCTCTGCTCCAACTGCTGCCTCTGCTCCAACTCCTGCCTCTGCTCCAACTCCTGCCTCTTCTCCCTCCTGCCTCTGCACCCCCTCCTGCCTCTGCACCATCTCCTGCCTCTGCTCCCCCTCCTGCCTCTGTCCCCTCCTGCCTCTGCTCCCCCTCCTGCCTCTGCTCCCCCTCCTGCCTCTGCCCCCTACTGCCTCTGCATCCCCTCCTGCCTCTGCCCCCAACTGCCTCTGCCCCCTCCTGCCTCTGCTCCTCCTCCTGCCTCTGCTCCCCCTCCTGCCTCTTCTCCCTTCTGCTTCTGCCCCCTCCTGCCTCTGCCCTTCCTGCCTCTGCCCTTCCTGCCTCTGTCCTCTCCTGCCTCTGCTCCCTCCTGCCTCTGCCCCCTCCTGCCTCTGCTCCCTTGAGCCTCTGCACCTCTGCCCCTTCCTGCCTCTGCATCTCTGCCCCTTCCTGCCTCTGTCCTCTCTTGCCTCTGCCCCCTCCTGCCTCTGCCCCCTCCTGCCTCTGTCCCCTCCTGCCTCTGTCCCCTTCTGCCTCTGCTCTCTTCTGCCTCTGCCCCCTCCTGCCTCTGCTCCCTTGAGCCTCTGCACCTCTGTCCCCTCCTGCCTCTGCTCCCCCTCCTGCCTCTTCTCCCTTCTGCTTCTGCCTCCTCCAGCCTCTGTCCCCTCCTGCCACTGCCCCCTCCTGCCTCTGTCCCCTCCTGCCTCTGCCCCCTCCTGCCTCTGCCCCCTCCTGCCTCTGTCCACTCCTGCCTCTGCTCCCTTGAGCCTCTGAACCTTTGCCCCCTCCTGCCTCTGCCCCCTCCTGCATCTGTCCCCTCCTGCCTCTGCCCCCTCTTGCCTCTGCACCTCTGCCCCTTCCTGCTCCCCAGCTCACACTGTTCCCTTGTACTTGTAGGTCACCTTCTCTGAGTCCGGCTCCCTGGGTAACTCTTCTGGAAGTGATGTCACCTCTCTGTCCTCCCAGCTGCCTGACACCCCTAACAGCATGATACCCAGCCCCGTGGAGACGTGAGGTCCTCAGCACTGAGACTGAACAGCATGGACCCCCGCATGAGACCTCCCCCCTGCACCCCAAATCCTGACAACACCCTAAAACATCCTGAACCTCCCCTCATCCCCATCACTGCGGATAGTGCCCTCAGCCTCCATTGGATTCTGCATCAACCCAACTTTATTCTGCATCAACCCAACTTTATTCTGCATCAATCCAACTTTATTCTGCATCAAACCAACTTTATTCTGCATCAAACCAACTTTATTCTGCATCAACCCAACTTTATTCTGCATCAAACCAACTTTATTCTGCATCAATCCAACTTTATTCTGCATCAAACCAACTTTATTCTGCATCAAAGCAACTTTATTCTGCATCAACCCAACTGTATTCTGCATCAAACCAACTTTATTCTGCATCAAACCAACTTTATTCTGCATCAAACCAACTTTATTCTGCATCAAACCAACTTTATTCTGCATCAAACCAACTTTACCAACTTTATTCTGCATCAATCCAACTTTATTCTGCATCAATCCAACTTTATTCTGCATCAATCCAACTTTATTCTGCATCAATCCAACTTTATTCTGCATCAAACCAACTTTATTCTGCATCAATCCAACTTTATTCTGCATCAACCCAACTTTATTCTGCATCAACCCAACTTTATTCTGCATCAACCCAACTTTATTCTGCATCAAACCAACTTTATTCTGCATCAATCCAACTTTATTCTGCATCAATCCATTCAATCTCACATTATTTGAAGGAAAACAGGAATTTATAGTTCTTTTTTGAACTGTCCTCAACCCACATAATTCATCTCAGAGAATGCTGATCTTTGCCTGTTATTCTATTTCCTACAACTGTGAATTTCCAATCTGGTTTTTTTTTTTTTTGCAATATTTTATTGGCTGAGACTCCATTTTCCTTTTTGAAATCCGCATGGGATATATCAATATATATATACTGTATATATATCAAAATGCTGAGACTTTTGGTGAACATGTTAAGTTATCTTGTGGATGGAGGACTTTATTATCGAACAAAAAGTAAGTTATTAAT
>NC_134500.1:32308211-32343211 GCF_040206685.1 Ascaphus truei
GATTCCGGGGGTCTGTACCTGGGAGAGGGGGATTCCGGGGGTCTGTACCTGGGAGAGGGGGATTCCGGGGGTCTGTACCTGGGAGAGGGGGATTCCGGGGGTCTGTACCTGGGAGAGGGGGATTCCGGGGGTCTGTACCTGGGAGAGGGGATTCCGGGGGTCTGTACCTGGGAGAGGGGGATTCCGGGGGTCTGTACCTGGGAGAGGGGGATTCTGGGGGTCTGTACCTGGGAGAGGGGGATTCCGGGGGTCTGTACCTGGGAGAGGGGGATTCCGGGGGTCTGTACCTGGGAGAGGGGGATTCCGGGGGTCTGTACCTGGGAGAGGGGGATTCCGGGGGTCTGTACCTGGGAGAGGGGGATTCCGGGGGTCTGTACCTGGGAGAGGGGGATTCCGGGGGTCTGTACCTGGGAGAGGGGGATTCCGGGGGTCTGTACCTGGGAGAGGGGATTCCGGGGGTCTGTACCTGGGAGAGGGGGATTCCGGGGGTCTGTACCTGGGAGAGGGGGATTCTGGGGGTCTGTACCTGGGAGAGGGGATTCCGGGGGTCTGTACCTGGGAGAGGGGATTCCGGGGGTCTGTACCTGGGAGAGAGGATTCCGGGGGTCTGTACCTGGGAGGGGGGATTCCGAGGGTCTGTACCTGGGAGGGGGGATTCCGGGGGTCTGTACCTGGGAGGGGGGATTCCGAGGGTCTGTACCTGGGAGGGGGGATTCCGGGGGTCTGTGCCTGGGAGAGGGGATTCCGGGGGTCTGTACCTGGGAGGGGGGATTCCGGGGGTCTGTACCTGGGAGGGGGGATTCCGGGGGTCTGTACCTGGGAGAGGGGATTCCGGGGGTCTGTGCCTGGGATAGGGGATTCCGGGGGTCTGTGCCTGGGAGAGGGGATTCCGGGGGTCTGTACCTGGGAGGGGGGATTCCGGGGGTCTGTACCTGGGAGGGGGGATTCCGGGGGTCTGTACCTGGGAGGGGGGATTCCGGGGGTCTGTACCTGGGAGAGGGGATTCCGGGGGTCTGTACCTGGGAGAGGGGATTCCGGGGGTCTGTACCTGGGAGTGGGGATACCGGGGGTCTGTACCTGGGAGAGGGGGGATTCCGGGGGTCTGTACCTGGGAGGGGGGATTCCGGGGGTCTGTACCTGGGAGAGGGGATTCCGGGGGTCTGTACCTGGGAGAGGGGGATTCCGGGGGTCTGTACCTGGGAGAGGGGATTCCGGGGGTCTGTACCTGGGAGAGGGGATTCCGGGGGTCTGTACCTGGGAGGGGGAATTCCGGGGGTCTGTACCTGGGAGGGGGGATTCCGGGGGTCTGTACCTGGGAGGGGGGATTCCGGGGGTCTGTACCTGGGAGAGGGGGATTACGGGGGTCTGTACCTGGGAAGGGGGATTCCGGGGGTCGGTACCTGGGAGAGGGGATTCCGGGGGTCTGTACCTGGGAGGGGGGATTCCGGGGGTCTGTACCTGGGAGGGGGGATTCCGGGGGTCTGTACCTGGGAGGGGGGATTCCGGGGGTCTGTACCTGGGAGGGGGGATTCCGGGGGTCTGTACCTGGGAGAGGGGATTCCGGGGGGTCTGTACCTGGGAGAGGGGATTCCGGGGGTCTGTACCTGGGAGGGGGGATACCGGGGGTCTGTACCTGGGAGAGTGGGGATTCCGGGGGTCTGTACCTGGGAGAGTGGGGATTCCGGGGGTCTGTACCTGGGAGGGGGGATTCCGGGGGTCTGTACCTGGGAGAGGGGATTCCGGGGGTCTGTACCTGGGAGAGGGGATTCCGGGGGTCTGTACCTGGGAGGGGGGATTCCGGGGGTCTGTACCTGGGAGGGGGGATTCCGGGGGTCTGTACCTGGGAGAGGGGGATTCCGGGGGTCTGTACCTGGGAAGAAGGATTCCGGGGGTCGGTACCTGGGAGAGGGGATTCCGGGGGTCTGTACCTGGGAGGGGGGATTCCGGGGGTCTGTACCTGGGAGGGGGGATTCCGAGGGTCCCTCGGATCTGCGGCTGTATCTGGGTAACAGGAGAAACGGCTGGTTATAGGACTGTGTGTGTGTGTGTGTGTGTGTGTGTGTGTGTGTGTGTGTGTGTGTGTGTGTGTGTGTGTGTGTGTGTGTGTGTGTGTGTGTGTGTGTGTGTGTGTGTGTGTGTATATATATATATATAGATATATATACACACACACACATATATATATATATATATATATATATATATATATATATATATATATATATATATATATATATATATATATATATATATATATATATATATATATATATATATATATATATATATATATATATATATATATATATATATATATATATATATATATATATATATATATATATATATATATATATATATATATATATATATATATATACTGTGTGTATATACACTACAGTATATTCAGTCATTATTATCACTGCTTAGCGCCCTGGCTAGTTTCGGTTACTATATTTATAATACATTACAAAGTAAAATTCAAACTTGTTTTAGATCCTTTCTAAAAAAAATTTTTACAAATACGGATTTTAACTATTTCTACAAATAAAAGATGTGTTGATGTGAGATATATGACTGTATGATGTATATATGATGTATATATGATGTATACAGTATATGATGTGCTGATCCGAAGTGTTCTGCATGTCTGATGCAGGAGTTACAGACTTGCATTTAGAAACCGGTTTCCAATCCACAGTCATTCTGCATTTATCACTAAGTATATTACAAGCACCAAAGTAATTCTGTATACTGTATATCAGTATATTACAATCTTGTATATATCAGTATATTAGAATCCTGTATATATCAGTATATTACAATCCTGTATATATCACTATATTACAATCCTGTATATACTGTATATCAGTATATTAGAATCCTGTATATATCGGTATATTAGAATCCTGTATATATCGGTATATTAGAATCCTGTATATATCGGTATATTACAATCCTGTATATATCGGTATATTACAATCCTGTTATATCGGTATATTACAATCCTGTATATATCGGTATATTACAATCCTGTATATATCGGTATATTACAATCCTGTATATATCGGTATATTACAATCCTGTATATATCAGTATATTACAATCCTGTATATATCAGTATATTACAATCCTGTATATATCAGTATATTAAAAGCACTAACGTAATTCTGTATATATCATTCTGTATTAGTTTATTTATTTATCAGTATATTAAAAGCACCACCATAATTCTGTATATACCGTATCGGTATATTAACAAGCACACGAATAATAAGAGGCAGAACAATAATAACACGTTTAAATTTAGGAATATATCAAAATGATAATATTCTGCTATATTAGAAACGAATGAAGCTTTTCCTGTATGGATTAGAAGCAGCTGGGGGAATATTTCCACGCAGGTCATATTCTCAGAATATTCTGGTTTTCACATGGACAATTAGCTTTTTTTGCTATCCAATCTGAGGGAGGGTTTGTTTATACTGTAGAATAGCTCATGAATAATCCTGATAAAGAGAATCATTTTCACTGAGAAAAACTGCAAAGGAAAATGATTGGAAAGTGGACGTTAAACAGTTAAACTTCCATCGTTTGTCTGATTTCAGTGCAGTTTTGTTGAAAACGATAACAGTTCTACAAATACACATACCCCCCCCCCCCCCCCCCCCACGAAAAATACAGACCTTTACTTATTTCTGTGGAGATATATATATATATCTCAAGTCTCAGTAATAAGTAATATTTACTTATAATACGTAGTTATTCCAAAGTCTTGCAGTACAGCTGCGGGAGAGTATCATTGGAGGGAGAGAGGAGAGATGGAGGGAGGGAGAGAGGGGAGAGGGAGGGAAGGAGGGGGAGACGGGGGGGGGGGGGAGGGAGGGAAGGAGGGAGAGAGGGAGGGAAGGAGGATGAGAGGGAGAGAGGAAGGGATATGAGAGGGGAGAGGGAGGGAAGGAGGGAGAGAGGGAGAGAGGAGAGAGGGGAGAGGGAGGGAAGGAGGGAGGGATATGAGAGGGAGAGAGGGGAGAGGGAGGGAAGGAGTGAGAGAGGGAGGGATATGAGAGGGAGAGAGGGGGGGTTATAAGAGGGGGTGCAGACTGCAGAGATTAGTGGAAAGAAGAGAAATAAAAGGGATGTGGAGAGAAGGTAAAGATAGAGAGGAGGGGAGAAAGGGGGCAGGAAGCGGAGAGAGAGAGGTGGGAGAGGGTGGGAGAGGGTGGGAGAGGGTGGGAGAGGGTGGGAGAGGGTGGGAGAGGGTGGGAGAGGGGGTGGGGGAGAGAAGGAGGAAGGCAGAGTTGGGAGCGGAGAGAACGAAGGAGGAAAATAGAAGAAGGAACTAGAGGGGAGAAGGAGATAGAGAGAGAAAGAGGTGGAGGAGAATAAGGGATGGGGAGGGAGATCGAGAGGGAGGGATGGAGAGGGATGGGACGGAGGGAGGGAGAGAGGAGGGAGAGGGGGCTGGAGGAGAGAGTTGGCAGCAGTGCAGAGAAGAGACACATTCTGTGCATGTGTAGCTAACAGATTAGACTGCATATCACACAGGCTGAAGTGTAATATTCATTGGGGAATCAGAGTGTATCAATGCAAACTCTCTCCCATGAGACAGGGGACAGGGCAGCCCCTGGGGACAGGGCAGATTCTGGGGACAGGGCAGATTCTGGGGACAGGGCAGACTGTGGGGACAGGGCAGACAGGTGATTACATTTCCTGTGACAACTGCAATCACATAGAAACGCGTTTGTATTCTGTGCACTGATATCACAACAATAAGGCACCTGATACTGTGCCAGCCTCACTACCACTCACTGCCACTCACTGCCACTCACACCCACTCACACCCACTCACACCCACTCACTGCCACTCACAGCCACTCACTGCCACTCACTGCCACTCACTGCCACTGCTGCCACTCACAGCCACTGCTGCCACTGCTGCCAATGCTGACACTCACAGCCACTCACAGCCACTGCTGCCACTCATACCCACTCACAGCCACTTCTGCCACTCACTGCCACTGCTGCCACTCACTGCCACTGCTGCCACTCACTGCCAATGCTGCCACTCAGTGCCACTGCTGTCACTCAGTGCCACTGCTGTCACTGCTGCCACTTACTGCCAATGCTGCCACTCACTGCCACTGCTGCTATTCACAGCCACTGCTGCCACTCACTGCCACTCACTGCCACTGCTGCCAATGCTGACACTCACAGCCACTCACATCCACTGCTGCCACTCACACCCACTCACAGCCACTTCTGCCACTGCTGCCACTCACTGCCACTGCTGCCACTCACTGCCACTGCTGCCACTCACAGCCAATGCTGCCACTCACAGCCAATGCTGCCACTCACTGCCAATGCTGCCACTCACTGCCAATGCTGCCACTTACTGCCAATGCTGCCACTAACTGCCACTCACTGCCACTCACTATCACTCGCTAACACTCACTGCCACTCACTGCCACTCACTGCCACTGCTGCCACTCACAGCCACTGCTGCCACTCACTGCCACTCACTGCCACTGCTGCCAATGCTGACACTCACAGCCACTCACTGCCACTGCTGTCACTCACTGCCAATGCTGCCACTTACTGCCAATGCTGCCACTCACTATCACTCGCTAACACTCACTACCACTCACTGCTGCCACGCACTGCCACTGCTGCCACTCACTACTGCTCACTGCTGCCACTCACTGCCACTGCTGCCACTCACTGCCACTCACTGCCACTCACTGCCACTCACAGCCACTGCTGCCAATGCTGCCACTCACTGCCACTCACAGCCACTGCTGCCAATGCTGCCACTCACTGCCACTCACAGCCACTCACTGCCACTGCTGCCAATCCTGCCACTCACTGCCACTGCTGCCACTCACTGCCAATGCTGCCACTCACTGCCACTGCTGTCACTCACTGCCAATGCTGCCACTTGCTGCCACTCACTGCCACTCACTATCACTCGCTGCCATTCACTGCTGCCACTCACTGCCACTGCTGCCACTCACTACTGCTCACTGCTGCCACTCACTGCCACTCACTACCACTCACTGCTGCCACTCACTGCCACTCACTGCCACTCACTGCCACTCACTGCCACTCACTGCCACTCACAGCCACTGCTGCCAATGCTGCCACTCACTGCCACTCACAGCCACTGCTGCCAATGCTGCCACTCACTGCCACTCATAGCCACTCACTGCCACTGCTGCCAATCCTGCCACTCACTGCCACTGCTGCCACTCACAGCCACGGCTGCCAATGCTGCCACTCACTGCCACTCACTGCCACTCACAGCCACTCACTGCCACTGCTGCCACTCACTGCCACTCACAGCCACTCACTGCCACTGCTGCCAATCCTGCCACTCACTGCCACTGATGCCACTCACTGCCAATGCTGCCACTCACTGCCAATGCTGCCACTCATGCCACTGCTGTCAGTCACTGCCAATGCTGCCACTTGCTGCCACTCACTGCCACTCACTATCACTCGCTGCCATTCACTGCTGCCACTCACTGCCAATGCTGCCACTCACAGCCACTAACTGCCACTGCTGCCAATCCTGCCACTCACTGCCACTGCTGCCACTGCTGCCACTCACTGCCACTGCTGCCACTCACTGCCAATGCTGCCACTCACTGCCACTGCTGTCACTCACTGCCAATGCTGCCACTTGCTGCCACTCACTGCCACTCACTATCACTCACTGCCACTCACTGCTGCCACTCACTGCCACTCACTGCCACTGCTGCCACTCACTGCCACTGCTGCAACTCACTATCACTCACTGCCACTGCTTCCACTACTGCCACTCACTACCACTCAGTGCTGCCACTCAGTGCTGCCACTCACTGCCACTGCGGCCACTCACTACCACTCACTGCTGCCACTCACTTCCACTGCTGCAACTCACTGCCTCTCACTGCTGCCACTCACTGCCTCTCACTGCTGCTACTCACTGCCACTGCTGCCACTCACTGCTGCCACTCACTACCACCACTCACTGCCACTACTCACTGCTGCCACTCACTGCCATATATATCACAGGTAGTAATGATAATATAAGGACTTTCAGTGCGTTCAGACACCTGTAAAGTTTGACTTAGTTATACATACATACATACTGTACTGTATATACAGGATCTGGATATATACATACTGTATATACAGGACCTGGATATATACATACTGTATATACAGGACCTGCATACATACATAAATACATACTGTTATACAGGACCTGGATATATACATACTGTATATACAGGACCTGGATATATACATACTGTATATACAGGACCTGGATAAATACATACATACTGTATATACAGGACCTGGATATATACAAACATACTGTATATACAGGACCTGGGTATATACATACATACTGTATATACAGGACCTGCATACATACATACATACTGTATATACAGGACCTGCATACATACATACTGTATATACAGGACCTGGATATATACATACATACTGTATATACAGGACCTGGATATATACATACATACTGTATATACAGGATCTGGATATATACATACTGTATATACAGGACCTGGATATATACATACTGTATAAGCAGGACCTGGATATATATATACATATTGTATATACAGGACCTACATATATACATACATACTGTATATACAGGACCTGGATATATACATACTGTATATACAGGACCTGCATACATACATACATACATACATACATACATACTGTATATACAGGACCTGGATATATACATACATACTGTATGTACAGGACCTGGATATATACATACATATTGTATATACAGGACCTGCATATATACATACATACATACATACATACTGTATATACAGGACCTGCATACATACATACATACTGCATATACAGGACCTGGACATGTTAACCAAATGTAACAAAGTACAGGCATACCCCGCATTAACGTATGCAATGGGACCGGAGCATGTATGTAACTATGTAACACAGGCATACCCCGCATTAACGTACGCAATGGGACCGGAGCATGTATGTAACTATGTAACACAGGCATACCCCGCATTAACGTATGTAATGGGACCGGAGCATGTATGTAAAGCGAAAATGTACTTAAAGTGAAGCACTACCTTTTCCCCACTTATCGATGCATGTACTGTACTGCAATCGTCATATACGTGCATAACTGATGTAAATAACACATTTGTAACAGGCTCTATACTCTCCCCGTTTGCGCACAGCTTCGGTACAGGTAGTGAGCCGGTATTGGTGTTCAGGACGTGCTGACAGGCGCATGCGCGAGCTGCTGTTTGCCTATTGGGCGATATGTCCTTACTCACGAGTGTACTTAAAGTGAGTGTCCTTAAACCGGGGTATGCCTGTACAGTCAATCCATAAAGTAGCTTAGCCAACCCCATACAGCACCGCATACAATACACAGCATACAATACACAGCACACAGCATGCAATACACAGCACACAGCATGCAATACACAGCACACAGCATGCAATACACAGCACACAGCATGCAATATACAGCACACAGCATGCAATACACAGCACACAGCATGCAATACACAGCACACAGCATGCAATACACAGCACACAGCATGCAATACACAGCACACAGCATGCAATACACAGCACACAGCATACAATACACAGCACACAGCATACAATACACAGCACACAGCATGCAATACACAACACACAGCATGCAATACACAGCACACAGCATACAATGTATAGAAATATACACAATCAGGGTAACAGTAACAGGACAGTGATAATACAGAGGGATATACACCATCAGGGTAACAGTAACAGGACAGGGAGAGCTCAGAGAGATATACACAATCAGGGTAATAGTAACAGGACAGTGATAATACAGAGAGATATACACCATCAGGGTAACAGTAACAGGACAGTGATAATACAGAGAGATATACACCATCAGGGTAACAGTAACAGGACAGTGATAATACAGAGAGATATACACCATCAGGGTAACAGTAACAGGACAGTGATAATACAGAGAGATATACACCATCAGGGTAACAGTAACAGGACAGTGATAATACAGAGAGATATACACCATCAGGGTAACAGTAACAGGACAGTGATAATACAGAGAGACATACACCATCAGGATAACAGTAACAGGACAGTGATAACACAGAGAGATATACTCCATCAGGGTAACAGTAACAGGACAGTGAGAGCTCAGAGAGATATACACCATCAGGGTAACAGTAACAGGACAGTGATAACACAGAGAGATATACTCCATCAGGGTAACAGTAACAGGACAGTGAGAGCTCAGAGAGATATACACCATCAGGGTAACAGTAACAGGACAGTGAGAGCTCAGAGAGATATACACCATCAGGGTAACAGTAACAGGACAGTGATAATACAGAGAGACATACACCATCAGGATAACAGTAACAGGACAGTGATAACACAGAGAGATATACTCCATCAGGGTAACAGTAACAGGACAGGGAGAGCTCAGACAGATATACACCATCAGGATAACGGTAACAGGACAGTGATAATACAGAGAGATATACACCATCAGGGTAATAGTAACAGGACAGTGATAATACAGAGAGATATACACCATCAGGGTAACAGTAACAGGACAGTGAGAGCTCAGAGAGATATACACCATCAGGGTAACAGTAACAGGACAGTGATAATACAGAGAGATATACACCATCAGGGTAACAGTAACAGGACAGTGATAATACAGAGAGATATACACCATCAGGGTAACAGTAACAGGACAGTGATAATACAGAGAGACATACACCATCAGGATAACAGTAACAGGACAGTGATAACACAGAGAGATATACTCCATCAGGGTAACAGTAACAGGACAGTGAGAGCTCAGAGAGATATACACCATTAGGGTAACAGTAACAGGACAGTGATAACACAGAGAGATATACTCCATCAGGGTAACAGTAACAGGACAGTGAGAGCTCAGAGAGATATACACCATCAGGGTAACAGTAACAGGACAGTGAGAGCTCAGAGAGATATACACCATCAGGGTAACAGTAACAGGACAGTGATAACACAGAGAGATATACACCATCAGGGTAACAGTAACAGGACAGTGAGAGCTCAGAGAGATATACACCATCAGGGTAACAGTAACAGGACAGTGATAATACAGAGAGATATACACCATCAGGGTAACAGTAACAGGACAGTGAGAGCTCAGAGAGATATACACCATCAGGGTAACAGTAACAGGACAGTGATAATACAGAGAGATATACACCATCAGGGTAACAGTAACAGGACAGTGAGACGATATTTGAACGGTCTGGCTGGCTGTGCAGGTATTCCAGCGTAGCGCGTACCACGTAACCATTCCAGAACCTTCTTAACCCTTTACTTCCAGAAGGGATGTCCCATTATTGGCATCTCTGACCCGGAACCATTTCAAAATATTTGCACTTTGTTTTTGGTTTAACCCAATCTCACAGTTCTCACACGTTCAAGGGGTCACTGCAATCACTTCATTTGAGCCTTTAAAAAGGGTCCCCAAGACAATTTGACCAATTCCAGAGTCACAATATTAGGATGGTTGCCGATCTGCGGCAGAAGGAGGAGATCCTAACTTATCAGGCGCGGAAGGAGAAATTATTGATCCAGGGTCTCCACCTGTTCAAGTATTTACAAGTCCGCCACTTCCTACAATCATTATCCCCAACCTCCAAGTTCCCCCCGCTGACCAGATTTGAATCCTTATGCATTAAGAACACCTACCAAAGAGGCCTGATCTCCGAGATATACAAGGGAATGGAGCCGACATCTAGCCCCCCGAATCACCGTTACATGCAAAAATGGTCGGAGGATCTGGGCCTCCTAATAGACCTGGAAGACTGGGAGGAGATTTGGGAGCAAGCCGCTAAAACGTCAATCTGCACAACAATAAAAGAAAACATCTATAAAATTATATTTCAGTGGTACCTGACCCCGGCTAGGCTGAGCCAGGTCTACCCCGGCACGATGGACCTGTGCTGGCGGGGATGTGGTCAAAAGGGGGACATGGCCCACATTTGGTGGTCATGTCCGGAGATTCAGAGGTACTGGACCATGATCCAGACGCTTATCTACGAGGTCACGGGGCTCCCCCTTCCCCTGGATCCTCTGACTCTGGTGCTGAGCAAACCCATTGAGGACCTCCCCCCGCCAATGTCTAGGCTGATCATGGCCGTGCTGACAGCGGCCAGATGCTCTATAGCGGACGCCTGGAAACAGATTAAGACCCCCTCGAGAACTACAGTAGTTAGAAGAATAAATGAGGTCATGACCATGGAGAAGCTGACGGCTATGCTCCAAAAGAAGATGCCTCCGTTTTGGAACACCTGGGACCCCTGGTTAGAGAGATAAAGCCCCAAAAGGTCAACCGCCTGGATCTTTAGCTCCCCCCTGACCGCAGGAGAGAGTCGCAGAGAAGCCTCTGGGCGAAAGCCCTACCCCCCCCCCCGCATTTCCCCCCCCCTACTTGTTTGTCTCCTTCCTCCCCCCCCCCCATCTTTTTTCCCCCCTCTTTCTCTTTCCCCCTATAGAAAACGGAAAAATGTTATTGGTCACTATCTGATTGTATTGAGTTGAAATGTTATGGGCCATTGACATTTCTGTATGTACATTAATATGTGAATGTGTCCAATAAAAAATTGTTACAAAAAAAAGGGTTCCCCGAAAAGAATTTGTTTTGGACTGGCAAAGAAAATATATTCCTAAATGCGCAACTGAAGTGACAGGGATGTGTTTAATGGGTTGTAGGGTCAGTCCCACGTAGGAGCAAAGTGACCTAATGACAGGGATGTGTTTAATGGGTTAAAGGGTCAGTCCCACGTTGGAGCAAAGTGATCTAATGACAGGGATGTGTTTAATGGGTTAAAGGGTCAGTCCCACGTAGGGGCAAAGTAACCTAATGACAGGGACGTGTTTAATGGGTTAAAGGGTCAGTCCCACCTAGGGGCAAAGTGACCTAATAACAGGGATGTGTTTAATGGGTTAAAGGGTCAGTCCCACGTGGGGGCAAAGTGACCTAATGACAGGGACCTGTTTAATGGGTTAAAGGGTCAGTCCCACGTAGGGGCAAAGTGACCTAATGACAGGGACGTGTTTAATGGGTTAAAGGGTCAGTCCCACGTAAGGGCAAAGTGACCTAATGACAGGGACAAGTTTAATGGGTTAAAGGGTCAGCCCACGTAGGGGCAAAGTGACCTAATGACAGGGATGTGTTTAATGGGTTGTAGGGTCAGTCCCACGTAGGAGCAAAGTGACCTAATGACAGGGATGTGTTTAATGGGTTAAAGGGTCAGTCCCACGTTGGAGCAAAGTGATCTAATGACAGGGATGTGTTTAATGGGTTAAAGGGTCAGTCCCACGTAGGGGCAAAGTAACCTAATGACAGGGACGTGTTTAATGGGTTAAAGGGTCAGTCCCACCTAGGGGCAAAGTGACCTAATAACAGGGATGTGTTTAATGGGTTAAAGGGTCAGTCCCACGTGGGGGCAAAGTGACCTAATGACAGGGACCTGTTTAATGGGTTAAAGGGTCAGTCCCACGTAGGGGCAAAGTGACCTAATGACAGGGACGTGTTTAATGGGTTAAAGGGTCAGTCCCACGTAAGGGCAAAGTGACCTAATGACAGGGACAAGTTTAATGGGTTAAAGGGTCAGCCCACGTAGGGGCAAAGTGACCTAATGACAGGGACGTGTTTAATGGGTTAAAGGGTCAGTCCCACGTAGGAGCAAAGTGACCTAATGACAGGGACGTGTTTAATGGGTTAAAGGGTCAGTCCCACGTAGGAGCAAAGTGACCTAATGACAGGGACGTGTTTAATGGGTTAAAGGGTCAGTCCCACGTAGGAGCAAAGTGACCTAATGACAGGGACGTGTTTAATGGGTTAAAGGGTCAGTCCCACGTAGGGGCAAAGTGACCTAATGACAGGGGCATATTTAATGGGTTAAAGGGTCAGTCCCACGTAAGGGCAAAGTGACCTAATGACAGGGACGTGTTTAATGGGTTAAAGGGTCAGTCCCACGTAGGAGCAAAGTGACCTAATGACAGGGACGTGTTTAATGGGTTAAAGGGTCAGTGCCACGTAGGGGCAAAGTGACCTAATGACATTGATGTGTTTAATGGGTTAAAGGGTCAGTCCCACGTAGGGGAAAAGTGACCTAATGACAGGGACGTGTTTAATGGGTTAAATGCAGATGATTGCCACATTAAAAAATAAAATAAAACAAGACTTTATAAATAAAGTAATGTTGTTTTGTTTTATGCTGCGCTAACCCGATACTTCAGAGGCTTTCTACGGTCATAGTCCTAACCGTCGACTCGCCCCGCTGTCTCCTTACTGCTCGTAAACTCGTGGCGAGGCCAACATTACCCAAACAGCTAAAAGTGCAGGCCAACAAGCGCGTGTTACAATTTCCCAGGACCAGCTCCAAAAAACAAGTTGCATTTGCTGGGACTAGTTATGTCCGACCCCACCGCTCCGCGATCCCCCCCAAACTGCTGCCCCGTCATTGAAACCAGTCTCACTCTATTAATTGCGGAGTCTAGACAGCAGGGAACAGCCGAGGCGGCTTCTTATCTCTGCTTGGCATCACCTGCAAATAATACACTGAAATACGCCACAACAAGCCCCCTGTAAGGCCGGCTGTGGGATACTAGTCCATCTCCCAAAACCAGTCTGGCATGTCTTGGGTTTATTTTTCTTTCCCAAGCAGAATGGAAGTGTTTGCTGGGGAGGGGGGAGGGCCATGGCAGGGGGAGGGGGGAGGGACATGGCAGAGGGATAGGGATAGCCCCGGGTGATATAAAACTCAGGTCAGCTGGCCGCACGGTTTAATCCCACAGACAACGCCATCCCAGGAAGTAACCAGAGATATTCAATCTACAGCAAGGCCCTGAAGGAAACTAGGGGGGGGGGGACACACTCCTCCGGCAGCGCGACCCCCCGATTCCGCGTCCGCCTTCTCGTTACACATTTCCAATTCCGAGTATTTTCTTTCATTTTTTCAGGGAAATCTTCAATTCTTGGCATTTCCATGGGAACCGTTTTTTTTTTGGGTGGGGGCAGGAGGGGGGGGGGGGGTATTGCGTTTGACAGGAAAGATATCCGCGGAAGACGCGGCGATTTCTGGCGATGCGTGAGACGCGTCACTGCCCTCTTGTCTGTGGTGCAGAGCCGGGTACATTAGGGGCAGGGGGTTGTTGAACATCCGTTCGTTGTAGTGAGGTTAGGGAACTCAGGGTAATGCAGCGCCCATCATGCGGAAACTCACACGGGGTTTTACTGTGCTATCTCTTAGTATTAAAGGGATGTGCTCCTATCATATTATATGGGTAATAGGGAGCGGTTATATGGGGCAATAGGAGGAGTTATAGGGAGAGGTTATATGGGGCAATAGGAGGAGTTATAGGGAGCGGTTATATGGGGTAATAGGAGGAGTTATATGGGGTAATAGGAGGAGTTATAGGGAGCGGTTATATGGGGTAATAGGAGGAGTTATAGGGAGCGGTTATATGGGGCAATAGGAGGAGTTATAGGGAGCGGATATATGGGGCAATAGGAGGAGTAATAGGGAGCGGTTATATGGGGTAATAGGAGGAGTTATAGGGAGCGGTTATATGGGGTAATAGGAGGAGTTATATGGGGTAATAGGAGGAGTTATAGGGAGCGGTTATATGGGGTAATAGGAGGAGTTATAGGGAGCGGTTATATGGGGCAATAGGAGGAGTTATAGGGAGCGGATATATGGGGCAATAGGAGGAGTAATAGGGAGCAGTTATGTGGGGCAATAGGGGGAGTTATAGGGAGCGGTTATATGGGGTAACGGGAGGAGTTATAGGGAGCGGTTATATGGGGTAATAGGAGGAGTTATAGGGAGAGGTTATATGGGGTAACGGGAGGAGTTATAGGGAGCGGTTATATGGGGTAATAGGAGGAGTTATAGGGAGAGGTTATATGGGGTAATAGGAGGAGTTATAGGGAGCGGTTATATGGGGTAATAGGAGGAGTTATAGGGAGAGGTTATATGGGGTCATAGGAGGAGTTATAGGGAGCGGTTATATGAGGTAATAGGATGAGTTATAGGGAGCAGTTATATTGAGTAATAGGAGGAGTTATAGGGAGGGGTTATATGGGGTAATAGGAGGAGGTATAGGGAGAGGTTATATGGGGTAATATGAGTTATAGGGAGGGGTTATATGGGTTAATAGGGGGAGTTATAGGGAGCACGTATATGGGGTAATAGGAGGAGTTATAGGGAGCGGTTATATCGGGTAATAGGATGAGTTATAGGGAGCGGTTATATGGGGTAATAGGAGGAGTTATAGAGAGCGGTTATATGGGGTAATAGGAGGAGTTATAGGGAGTACTTATTGGGGTAATAGGAGGAGTTATAGGGAGCCGTTATATGGGGCAATAGGAGGAGTTATATGGGGTAAGAGGAGGAGTTATATGGATATGTTATATGAAGCAATAGGAGGTATATAGAAGGATTATGTGAAGTAACAAGGAGCGGTAATATGGGGCAATAGGAGTTATAGGGAGGGGTTATGTGGAGTAATTGGAGGAGTTATACGTAGTGGTTATATGGAGTTATAGGACGAGTTATAAGGAGCTGTTATATGGGGTAATAGGAGGAGTTATAGGGAGCGGTTATATGGGGCAATAGGAGGAGTTGTAGGGAGGGGTTATATGGGGCAATAGGAGGAGTTGTAGGGAGTGGCTATATGGGGTAATAGGAGGAGTTATATGAAGTGGTTATATGGGGCAATCAGAGTTTTATATATATACACTGCTTAGGGGTCACACTCGACTCCCCTCACATTCTCCTCTCACATTCTCCTCTCACATTCTCCGCTCACATTCAAAAGTTAGCTAAAACCTGTCGTTTTTTCCTCCGCAATATTACAATATTACAAAGATACGCCCTTTCCTCTGTTGCTTGACTGCTAAAACTCTGACTCAGGCCCTCATTCTTTCCCGTCTCGACTACTGTAACCTCCTGCTGTCCGGCCTTCCTGCCTCTCACCTGTCTCCCCTACAATCTATCCTTAACGCTGCTGCCAGAATCACTCTACTCTTTCCTAAATCTGTCTCAGCGCCTCCTCTGCTGAAATCCCTCTCCTGGCTTCCGATCAAATCCCGCATCTCACACTCAATTCTCCTCCTCACTTTTAAAGCTTTACACTCTTCTGCCCCTCCTTACATCTCAGCCCTAATTTCTCGCTATGCACCATTCCGACTTTTGCGTTCTGCTCAAGGATGTCTTTTCTCTACCTCCTTTGTATCTAAAGCCCTCTCCCGCCTTAAACATTTCTCACTGACTGCCCCGCACCTCTGGAATGCCCTTCCCCCCAATATTTGACTACTGTCTCTATACGTTCTCCCCACTTATGAATTAGATTGTAAGCTCCTCGGAGCAGGGACTCCTTTTCCTAAATGTTACTTTTATGTCTGAAGCGCTTATTCCCATGATCTGTTATTTACATTATTTGTTATTTATATGATTGTCACTTGTATTACTGCTGTGAAGCGCTATGTGCATTAAAGGCGCTATATAAATAAAGACATACAATACATACATACCTACCTATATACATACATACATACCTACATACAGTACCTACATACATACATACATATATACATACCTACATACATACATACCTATATACATACATACATACCTACATACATACCTACATACATACATACATACCTATATACATACATACATACCTACATACATACCTACATACATACAGTACCTACATAGAGTACCTACATACATACATACCTACATAGAGTACCTACATACATACATACTTACATACATACATACATACCTATATACATACATACCTATATATATACATACATACCTACATACATACATACATACTGTACATACCTATATACATACATACATACATACATACTGTACATACCTATATACATACATACATACATACATATATAATTGGATACTTCAATGACCAAATTTCAATGATAACAAAAATTGAAGATTTAGAAAGACCAATAATTATTTTTAAAAATATGGCGGGAGGGAGGCACACGCGCGGTTTTGAGGCAGATTGACGTGTAAAGGTTACGCTCGGATCTTGATCGCACAACAGAAGCATGAAATAACGCCCAAAATGTATTAAAAAATGTATCAACCCGATGACCACCCATCCACCGGGGGTCCGGCATGCCCCCGGAACCCAAGAATCCTTGTCCAGATGGAGGTTGCCAGGTTTACTCAGAAGATGGCGGCACACGGCGCCCGCGCCCCCGGCCTCCTCACATTCAGAGCCAGGCGCCGACAGCAACAGAATCACCAAAAAAACAGAACTTGGAAGCCCTTTGCCAATATGTAACGTGGACAGCACAAAGGGGTCAAGGAAATAGCACAAGAGGTGGCCTCGCTGGGCGAACTATATCACCCTGTTCTAACTATATCACCCTGTTCTAACTATATCATCCTGATCTAACTATATCACCCTGTTCTACCTATATCACCCTGTTCTAACTATATCACCCTGTTCTAACTATATCATCTTGTTCTAACTATATCACCATGTTCTAACTATATCACCCTGTTCTAACTATATCATCCTGTTCTAACTATATCTTCCTGTTCTAACTATATCACCCTGTTCTAACTATATCACCCTGTTCTAACTATATCACCCTGTTCTAACTATATCACCCTGTTCTAACTATATCATCCTGTTCTAACTATATCATCCTGTTCTAACTATATCTTCCTGTTCTAACTATATCACCCTGTTCTAACTATATCACCCTGTTCTAACTATATCTTCCTGTTCTAACGATATCATCCTGTTCTAACTATATCATCCTATTCTAACTATATCATCCTGTTCTAACTATATCACCCTGTTCTAACTATATCATATATTCCTGTTCTAACTATACCATCCTGTTCTAACTATATCACCCTGTTCTAACTATATCTTCCTGTTCTAACTATATCATCCTGTTCTAACTATATCATCCTATTCTAACTATATAATCCTGTTCTAACTATATCACCCTGTTCTAACTATATCACCCTGTTCTAACTATATCATCCTGTTCTAACTATACCATATATTCCTGTTCTAACTATATCATCCTATTCTAACTATATCACCCTGTTCTAACTATATCATATCTTCCTGTTCTAACTATATCATCCTGTTCTAACTATATCATATCTTCCTGTTCTAACTATATCACCCTGTTCTAACTATATCACCCTGTTCTAACTATATCATCCTGTTCTAACTATATCATCCTGTTCTAACTATATCACCCTGTTCTAACTATATCATATCTTCCTGTTCTAACTATATCATCCTGTTCTAACTATATCTTCCTGCTAACTATATCACCCTGTTCTAACTATATCATATATTCCTGTTCTAAATATATCATCCTGTTCTAACTATATCACCCTGTTCTAACTATATCATCCTGTTCTAACTATATCTTCCTGTTCTAACTATATCATCCTGTTCTAACTATATCATATATTCCTGTTCTAACTATATCATACTGTTCTAACTATATCACCCTGTTCTAACTATATCTTCCTGTTCTAACTATATCTTCCTGTTCTAACTATATCATCCTGTTCTAACTATATCACCCTGTTCTAACTATATCACCCTGTTCTAACTATATCACCCTGTTCTAACTATATCATCCTGTTCTAACTATATCATCCTGTTCTAACTATATCATCCTGTTCTAACTATATCATCCTGTTCTAACTAAATCTTCCTGTTCTAGCTATATCTTCCTGTTCTAACTATATCATCCTGTTCTAACTATATCTTCCTGTTCTAACTATATCATATATTCCTGTTCTAACTATATCATCCTATTCTAACTATATCATCCTGTTCTAACTATATCATATCTTCTTGTTCTAACTATATCATCCTGTTCTAACTATATCATATCTTCCTGTTCTAACTATATCACCCTGTTCTAACTATATCATCCTGTTCTAACTATATCATCCTGTTCTAACTATATCATCCTGTTCTAACTATATCACCCTGTTCTAACTATATCATCCTGTTCTAACTATATCATCCTGTTCTAACTATATCATCCTGTTCTAACTATATCATCCTGTTCTAACTATATCTTCCTGTTCTAACTATATCATCCTGTTCTAACTATATCATCCTGTTCTAACTATATCATCCTGTTCTAACTATATCACCCTGTTCTAACTATATCATATCTTCCTGTTCTAACTATATCATCCTGTTCTAACTATATCTTCCTGTTCTAACTATATCACCCTGTTCTAACTATATCATATATTCCTGTTCTAACTATATCATCCTGTTCTAACTATATCACCCTGTTCTAACTATATCATCCTGTTCTAACTATAGCTTCCTGTTCTAACTATATCATCCTGTTCTAACTATATCATATATTCCTGTTCTAACTATATAATCCTGTTCTAACTATATCATCCTGTTCTAACTATATCACCCTGTTCTAACTATATCTTCCTGTTCTAACTATATGATCCTGTTCTAACTATATCATCCTGTTCTAACTATATCACCCTGTTCTAACTATATCTTCCTGTTCTAACTATATCATCCTGTTCTAACTATATCATATATTCCTGTTCTAACTATATCATCCTATTCTAACTATATCACCCTGTTCTAACTATATCATATCTTCCTGTTCTATCTATATCATCCTGTTCTAACTATATCATATCTTCCTGTTCTAACTATATCACCCTGTTCTAACTATATCATCCTGTTCTAACTATATCATCCTGTTCTAACTATATCATCCTGTTCTAACTATATCATCCTGTTCTAACTATATCATCCTGTTCTAACTATATCATCCTGTTCTAACTATATCTTCCTGTTCTAACTATATCTTCCTGTTCTAACTATATCATCCTGTTCTAACTATATCACCCTGTTCTAACTATATCATATCTTCCTGTTCTAACTATATCATCCTGTTCTAACTATATCTTCCTGCTAACTATATCACCCTGTTCTAACTATATCATATATTCCTGTTCTAACTATATCATCCTGTTCTAACTATATCACCCTGTTCTAACTATATCATATCTTCCTGTTCTAACTATATCATACTGTTCTAACTATATCACCCTGTTCTAACTATATCATCCTGTTCTAACTATATCATCCTGTTCTAACTATATCACCCTGTTCTAACTATATAATATCTTCCTGTTCTAACTATATCATCCTGTTCTAACTATATCATATCTTCCTGTTCTAACTATATCACCCTGTTCTAACTATATCTTCCTGTTCTAACTATATCTTCCTGTTCTAACTATATCTTCCTGTTCTAACTATATCTTCCTGTTCTAACTATATCATCCTGTTCTAACTATATCATCCTGTTCTAACTATATCTTCCTATTCTAACTATATCATCCTGTTCTAACTATATCTTCCTGTTCTAACTATATCACCCTGTTCTAACTATATCATCCTGTTCTAACTATATCACCCTGTTCTAACTATATCATCCTGTTCTAACTATATCATCCTGTTCTAACCATATCACCCTGTTCTAACTATATCACCCTGTTCTAACTATATCACCCTGTTCTAACTATATCATCCTGTTCTAACTATATCTTCCTGTTCTAACTATATCACCCTGTTCTAACTATATCACCCTGTTCTAACTATATCACCCTGTTCTACCTATATCACCCTGTTCTAACTATATCATCCTGTTCTAACTATATCATATCTTCCTGTTCTAACTATATCATCCTGTTCTAACTATATCATATCTTCCTGTTCTAACTATATCATCCTGTTCTAACTATATCATCCTGTTCTAACTATATTCTCCTGTTCTAAATATATCTTCCTGTTCTAACTGTATCGCCCTGTTCTAACTATATCATCCTGTTCTAACTATATCATCCTGTTCTAACTATACCATCCTGTTCTAACTATATCTTCCTGTTCTAACTATATCTTCCTGTTCTAGCTATATCTTCCTGTTCTAACTATATCACCCTGTTCTACCTATATCACCCTGTTCTAACTATATAATCCTGTTCTAACTATATCATATCTTCCTGTTCTAACTATATCACCCTGTTTTAACTATATCACCCTGTTCTAACTATATCATATCTTCCTGTTCTAACTATATCGCCCTGTTCTAACTATATCATCCTGTTCTAACTATATTATCCTGTTCTAACTATATTATCCTGTTCTAACTATATCATCCTGTTCTAACTATATCATCCTGTTCTAACTATATCATCCTGTTCTAACGATATCATCCTGTTCTAACTATATCATCCTGGTCCTGGAATAGTCCATTCCTCAGAGTTCACAGTAGTTGCGGGGGGGAGGGTTGTTGAATGGGGATTATTGAAATATAACGTATATAACCTACATTCCCAACTGTTTTATGATTTGTTTGTTTTTACCTATTAGTGTATAATGTATCCATGGATGTGTTTTGTATTCTGTATCGTTTTGGGGAGTGGATACTTGGATTCATCCAAGTACCCTGTGGGTGGAGCTCGTGGGTATAAAAGTTCAGTGTGGAGCTGGGAAGGAGAATGAGTCATCAGACTGAGCTAAGGCTCCAGGAAACCCTCTTTCAATTGATTTGGGGTGAAGTAATGCTCTCTGTATATGCTAGCTCCTGTGTAATGCCCGTACTCAATCGGGATGGTTTGGGATTTTAGTTTATTTAGTTTTTTTTATTATTTTTGTCCTCACTATAATAAACACGCAAAGTGGCTGCTAAGAAAACCCAGCTGCTGTTCAGTGCATATTCCCAACTCAGGGTCCGACCGGTCACTGCTCCCAACCCAATAATTGAGTTCATTTCCATCAACATAAAAGGCCTGAATTCTAACTACGGAAGGAGAACAGCCCGGGCAGCTTTTAAGAGACTGGGTGGTGACATAATATTTACGCAAGGAACACATTTTAATAGACAGGGCCCATCAAACACATTTAAGAGGCACTTTCCAACGCGTATTTGTCATCTTGTCGCAGCGAAAGGAAAGGAGTATCTATTCTAATAAAACCTAACGTACCAAGACAAAGAGGTCTTGGCAGGCTCTGCCGTTCCACTTGCGAACATATAAATAACCCCGAACAAGCACCAACTGGATTTCGTGGCGGGGATCCTTGAAAACCTAGAGTCAAAGACAACCCTTGTATTATAGGTGGGGACTTTTAACAAAGTGCAGAACGCCAGGACAGGACCCAAGGTCCCAAGCTCGATTCCAACCCAGCAAGGCCACCCAAACACAAAGGTTAAAAACTCAAGAGAGTTGACGAGGCTGAGAATTCCCCCTGGTAGACACATGGAGAGCGTTGAATGGAGATCCCTTATTATTCGCCCCCCTCACAATTCTTATCAAGACCATTTTTTGACCAGGCAATAAGACACGCAAGGATTGGCCCTATTACATGGTTGGAGTACGCCCCAATTCAGCTGTGGTTGACATTACCCTTGACAAACCCAACACAATGTATGTGGAGACTCAACGAGTCCTCGTTGCACTACCCCGAGCTAGATAAAACAGCGGTGGGCTCCCTAGGAGACTATTTAGAAGATAGTTTGGGAAGTGTGAGCTCGCCCGCGTCACGTGGGAGGCGCGCCAGGTATGCATTAGAGGGTCATTTATACCAACTGCACCCCACAGGAAGTGATTGAAACTCCAAGAGAAGGAGATAATCAAACTAGAACAGGGGCATAAAAGTCCCCCGAGCAGCACTGTTTGTGGGAAGGTATTAAACTGCGCAGGGACCTAAAGAAATAGCCAAAATGAGGACGTTGAAAAAGCCATGAAGTGGACAAGGGTAACAAAGCTGACCGCCGGCTGTCCGGCAAACTGAGAGGATTGAAGGCTAAATCCCACACCCAACCCATAAAAACTAAATCTGGCCAGGTTTTGACCCCGAGGTGATTACCAGGGAATTTACAAATTATTACACAGCATTATTTAACCTGGAACAGGGGGGCTCAGCCCTAGCCCTCAAGCCCCCCCCCCCCCCCAAGTCAGGTTTTCAGAATCAGGATATCCCTGCTTCAGCACCGGTGGCTCATTCAGTCCCTGCTTCATCACAGCTGGCTCAATCAGTCCCTGCTTCATTACAGGTGGCTCAATCAGAGGCTCAGTCATCTTCGACTGAGCTTCTGATTGAGCCATCTGTGCTGAAGCAGGGATATCCTGAAAACTGAGGTAGTGAAAAAAAGTGTAAATTCTCAAAGCTTAGACGTGAACAAGACTGGATAAGATGGCCTTCCATTATGAGAACAGATGGGTAGATATAGAGGCTCGACTCTCTAGGACTCTCTTCCGGCTAGATTATGGTTGACCAAAGGGTAACAACAGACCTATAAACCCACGTCCCCGACAATCAACTTTTCAGTTAAAAGAACTTGGCCAAAATCAAGAAGTTGGCCAAACACAAGTCCCGTCTCCTAACCAACCCACCCAAATTAACACCGCTATGGGACATCCCGAATGTTCCGCCGGGTATTCAATGCAGAACATACGAAACGTGGAGAATGACACTGATCAAAGCCATAGGAGCAAAAACAGGAAGGCCCAGCGCAACATACAAAGTGACGCAACATATAGTACATCGGAGGTTTACTAGGCAGAGATGGGCCACTAGAATTGAAAGAATTGTGTACTAAACATAAGCTCCTGCACTCCCAACTACTAATATTCTTACAGGGTAGAGTAGGGGGTTGGTCCCAAGGAAGGGCCAAACCAGACTATTTCTGAGTTGTACGAATTTTGAGAATATGTGCCGATTACCAAAAGCGTCTCACCACCAGACTATATAGGGAATTGTCCCTGTAGAGAAACCCCAGACACACAAATACATGATCCCATGGGCTCAAGATCTTGTCATTGACATAACAATGGACAATTGGGATGGCCTCCAAAATCTCAATTAGCACTCACATAAAAGAGATCATTAAAAAAATGATGTTCCGGTGGTACCCAACCCCAAAGAAATGGAGTCAGATATACCCAGGAAACCACTGCTAAATGCTGCAGGGAATGCGCAATGACTGGTGACACAGATAGTAGAGATGACCACAAAACTGTTGTACTGGGCCTCTCCACACCCCTTCCTGGAGTCAACACTAGAAACAAAAGGTTGAACTCGAACCCTTGAGTTTCCTATTAGGAAAACCAATAGTGACCTTACCCAGACCTCTCCGATAACTGTCACCCCGCGTTCTTACAGCAGCGGCGCATTGGGAAGAATTGGAAGCCGCTACCCAAAACACGGTGATCCCAAAAGTAAATGAGGTTAAGGTTATGGGACGGCTGGCGACCTTTCTGAATCACAACGCAAGGACATTTAACGTAGTGTGTGAACCCTGGCTGGACAGCTAAACCAGTGGGGATAGGATATATGGTCAGCGCACAGAGAAACAAAATATAATAAAAACAAAGATTTAGTGTCAATACATAGCAGTTCAAGTCTCTAATTAATTGTAGACAAGGGCTCAATATAGCAGTATAATAATCAAATACTACTCGCACGGCCCCGTGTGAGTAAAGATCTCTTAGTGGTATCTTTAGACAGCAGTCTCTCCTCTTTGTAGGGTTCTGCTTCTATCTGTAGGCTTGGGCCTCTCCCGCCCCCGTGTATGGGATGACAGTTACACACCGTATTGAAGAGGCAGAGGCCCCAGCATGGGGTCGTAGGCTCCTTAAGGGCTGAGACGTCCTGATTGGCGAGAGCTGGTAGGGGGGGGGGTCGGCTAACCCCCCTCCCCCTTCCCACACGGAGTGGGAAGGCTGCTTGTCCCCTCCCATGCAGGGGGAGGGGGAAGAGGGTATAAAGAGTGGGGCCCCAGGGGAGAGAGACAGAGCTAACGGAATTCCCACCCACCCATCCCCAATGTGTTGCTATTGTATTGAGCTGTTGGAATGTTATGTTAACATGATTTGTATCACACAGGAGCAGTTTGTCTCCTCGTCACAGCGGAGCTGCCGCGCCAGCCAAGCTCACGAGACGGAGAAAGGGCGAGGACTTTAGGGTCTGTCCCTCAGCTGGAGCCCCTAGAACAGCGCGGCAGGCTGGAGGCGCCGGCTGTAGGGCCGGGCCGGCCTATGCCCAATCAATGCTGGTAAAAGGCTGGGCGACAGCTTTAGGGCTGGGCCAAAGCTGACCCTAGGGGCGGGAGGGGGAGGGAAGCAGCCCAACATCGGCTGAATGAGGATCTCCCCCTCCCATTTTACAGTGCTTTTGGGCGGAGGGAGGGAGCGGGCCAATTGCTGGCTGTCGGCAGGGATCTCCCCCCCCATGCACATGATACGGGCTGGGGGAGGGAGCGGGCCAATTGCTGGCTGTCGGCAGGGATCTCCCCCCCCCATGCACATGATACGGGCGGGGGGAGGGAGCGGGCCAATTGCTGGCTGTCGGCAGGGATCTCCCCCTCCCCCCCATTTTGCATGGAGCATACTTGGCTGGCGGGCAGGCTGGTAGGATTTTAACAGCGGATGTTAAAATAAAGCTGTGACCTTTTCTTCCAACATTGTGTGGTCTCCATTATTTGGTTTAGCGTCACAAAGGAGGGGCGGCGCATAAAGCCTTTAATGAGTAGTAAAATTTATTGCATAACAAACATAAGTATAAACAACTTACATATAATAAACAGTGGTTGCAGCTCTGATGCAGCCCATTGTGGTCCGCTGATCACGGCTGACTCCCACTTCCGCGTCCGTCACTGGGGCCGGATCACAGAGAACCTTCAGGGCTACGGTGGCTGGTCTAGATCAGAATAGTGCACAAGTGACAGGAACTACGCGTTTCGTACTTGCATACTTCGTCAGGCTTATGCAGGCTTATAACGCGTTGGCCAAAGGGTTTAACTAAATAACCAAGTAATTATTATTATTATTATTTAAGTATTTGAACTTTGTACTCATTACCATATATGTTTTGTCAATTGGATGTAGCATTGGGCAGCCCCTGTCTTTTGTTGTATACATTTGCCAAGCCCAGTAGCTCTCTTTTTTGACATATATATTCATGATGAGGTGGGTGTGGGAGTTTGAGCGTGCTGGGAATGTGTGTTAATCTATGTCTGACTGGTAGCAGTTGTATGGAGGTAGGTGGCACTTCCCCCCAGAGTTCGCCCCTCCCCCCAGAGCTCACTCCTCCCCCCAGAGCTCACTCCTCCTCCAAGCTCACTCCTCCCCCCAGAGCTCACTCCTCCCCCCCAGAGCTCACTCCTCCCCCCAGAGCTCACTCCTCCCCCCAGAGCTCACTCCTCCCCCCAGAGCTCACTCCTCCTCCCAGAGCTCACTCCTCCCCCCAGAGCTCACTCCTCCCCCCAGAGCTCACTCCTCCTCCCAGAGCTCACTCCTCCCCCCCAGAGCTCACTCCTCCCCCCAGAGCTCACTCCTCCTTCCAGAGCTCACTCCTCCTCCTCCTCACCTTATTAACTTGGGAGGTCTTTTCACTTGCTGCAGGAACAGGACCTACTATGGTTCTTTCCCCTCTTACAGAGGTAACAGGAAGGGTTCACAGTGTAGTGTAGGACCTGCATTAATTTGGTTATACCTTGGCGTTGGTATGCAGGCTTATAACGCTTTGGCCAAAAGGTTTAACTAAATAACCAAGAAATTATTATTATTATTGAAGTATTTGAACTTTGTACTCATTACCATATATGTTTTGTCAATTTGAAGTAGCATTGGGCTCCCCCCGGTCTTTTGTTGTATACTTCCCTATCTATAAAACAAAGACAATGGCTGCCTACCCTACGCAATGTATTTACATTGCTATATACAGGAGAGACCCCGCCACTGTCTCTCCTCCGGGGGTCTGAGGGCAGGGCTATTCCCTTTTATACTCCCCGGTGACATCACCAGTTCCCATGCCAACCGTGGGAGGGGCTCTAATCCCTCACTCTATGGGTCAGGTCCAATACTGTGTAGAATAAGGGCGTGGCTAGAGTTCTCTGCCCGGTAACTCCCCCGTGATGAGAAACACTTACACCGTAGTTGTTCATACAGTTAAACACTTAAGGGAACATAGTAACTCCCCAAAAATGGGGGGAGGAGGGTTATTTTAATATAATTATATAATATAATTATATAATATAATATATATATATATAGACCACATCAACTGCATTACCCTGGTCTAAATTCCTACTTACCGCCTCAAAGAAACAAATAAGGTTAGTTTGGCAAGATCTATCCTTCATAAATCCATGCTGACTATTACTAATAATTTTGTTTTTCATTAGGTATTCCTGAATATTATCCCGTATTAAACCTTCAAGTAGCTTCCCCACCATTGAAGTCAGGCTTACAGGTCTGTAATTCCCCGGTTGTGATCTAGCTCCCTTTTTAAATATAGGCACCACATCTGCTTTACGCCAATCTTGTGGTACTGAGCCTGTGGAAATGGAGTCCTTGAATATTAAATATAATGGTTTTGCTAATACTGAACTTAACTCCTTGAGAACTCTTGGATGTATGCCATCGGGGCCAGGTGCCTTATTTACTTTAATTTTTTCAAGTTGCTTATGAACGTCTTCCTCAGTTAACCAATTGTTCATTAATATGGAGGTTGTGGCTTCCTCCTGCGACACTACTATTGAACTTGATTCTTCCCTGGTTAACACAGAGGCAAAGAATTTGTTTAATACCTCAGCTTTTTCCTTATCTCCAATAATCTGCCTACCCATCTCACACTGAAAGGGTCCTATATTTTCTTTTCTCATTTTTTTGTTATTAAAGCTGCAGTTCAGTCAATATCCTGCATGTTTGGTTTTTTTTAATAAATCAGTTCTGTAGTAAGAAAAATTACTTTTAGCATTTTCTGTTTTTAAATAAACAACTTTGAAAGACCAATTTTCTTGTATTCTATTTTAAGAGCCATTTGCTAAGGCACTGCCCCTTCATGTCCTGTCACAAGCCCTGGCACACCCCTTTGTCAGCCCTGCCCTCCCTCTAGCACTTGTCAGTGCAGGAGTGCTCATGAATATTCATGAGCTTCCACTGCCAGTCAAGCAGATTATAAACAAATCCCAGCTTTTAATATGTCACCAAATTTCGACCTATCAATACATGGAAAACGAATTGAGCTGCAGCTATACTGTTCTTTAGCTAATTAGAGATTGCACACATAAAACTATTGAAGTAAAAAAATACGGAATGTAAAAAAAAAAAAAAAAAGACTGAACTGCAGCTTTAAGGTACATAAAGAACTTTTTTGGGTTGACCTTACTTTCTATTGCAATCCTTTATTCATTATCCATATTTGCTAATTTGATTGCCCTTTTGCAATTTTTGTTACATTCCTTATAATTCTGATACGATGTCTCTGTCCCTTCTGACTTAAAGAATCTAAATGCCTTCCTCTTCTTGTCCATTTCCTCCCTTACCTGTTTATTTAGCCACATTGGTTTTGACTTATTTCTTTTATACTTATTACCCAAGGGTATACACTGATACGTGTGCTTTTCTAACAATGTTTTAAAGACTGGACATTTATCTTCTACATTTTTCCCTGCAAAAGCATCATCCCTGTGTATTACTTGTAGATTAGACCTCAGTTTATTAAAATCTGCCTTTCTAAAGTTTAAAGTCTTTGTTGAACCCAAGTAATCTGTTTTTTGATAATTTATTTCAAATGAGACCATGTTATGACCACTGTTACCCAAATGATCCAGGACTTCAATATTTGTTATTACTTCTACATTGTTTGATATGACCAAATCCAGTATTGCCCCTCTCCTGGTTGGTTCCTCAATAATTTGGGTCATATACTGTATTTGTCTTTAAGCACTCACAAAAACCTGTTTCCTTTTGTTGTAACGCTAATCTCATCGCCCCAGTCTGTCTGGATAATTAAAATCCCCCATTATGCAAACATGACCAGTTTTGATGCCTTCTCCATTTGCAAAAGTATTTTAGCTTCATATTGATGTACACTTCTTAGCATTGTGACTTGTTTGCATGATTTAATATATGATTTTGTGTGTATATAGTGGTTGATATCTGCACTGTTTCCCTGGTATATCACCTCTGGATTTGACATGTTTAGATTTTATCTCATAATTTTCACTATTTAAACGACACATTTTTTACAATATCGTTTAGCGTTACTTATTTTTCTTTTGTAGTGTGTGTATCTATCTATCTATCTATCTATCTATCTATCTATCTATCTATCTATCTATCTATCTATCTATCTAGAGTGTGTATGTGTATATATATATATATATATATAAATGAGTGTGTATGTATATATATATATGTGTGTATGTATATGTACTGTATGTCTTAGACAGGTCTGATAGTGATCTGAGTGTGGCAGGCTTTTAACGGTGTGGTATGGTGACAGGGACATGTTTAGCTGGTGTCATTTTGGAGATTGTTATTTCTTTGTCCCTAATTTGGAAAAATTGGAAACGAAAATATTACAACGTGAGTCTGGGAACTGGGGTCGCTATTCTCATCTCCAGAGACCCCCAGATACTCCCCGTTTTCTGTCCCTGTGTATAAACCTCCCACAGGGGAATTTAAAATGGCTGCCAAATCTTGCGGTTCCAGGGGGTGAATAGGAAGTTTATTGGTAGACACCGGTGCTCATGGGAAGGGGGGAGGGGGGAGGACTACCACTACGGAACGGAAAAGGGGGTGAATAAGGGCCCACAGAAAATAAGGGGTTAGCTCCTCCATTGAGACATTTCTGCTTGCCCTTACAGTAGGTAGGGAACGTATTCTCAGTCTTGGCATCCCGAGGTCAATATTTCTATACAAAAGCTGCTGGACAATTTCCATACATTGAACATATTTATTTTGCTTTTTTTTTGTACTGCCCCTTTATTTATTTAAAATGCAATCGGGACGAAAATGGGCACTTTAGTGGAAAAAAATGTTTGAGTGAGAATGTAGTCTGTGCCCCCTCCTTAAAAGTCTGTGTCCACCTTCCTAACGCCAAATAAACCGGCACTGACAGACGTGTATATACACTACCGTCCATTAGGAATGAATGGACCTGCCACAAGTTTATACTACAACGCATTAACCCCGCGTGATTCATTCAGGACCGACAGCAACTTCGCTGACACGGTCATTTTGGGGGGGAAATAAGCAGCTGGTTACTGGGTGCGATAAGAAGAGATACTGATCCATTACTATCAGTCACACCGCGCTATCATGTTAGAGCAGGGGTGGGCAACTCCAGTCCGCAAGGACCACCAAGAGGCCAGGTGTGCAGGATAGCCCTGCTTCAGCACAGGTGGCTCAGTTGTGGGCCAACTGCAGTCCTCGAGGGCCACCAACAGATCAGGTGTTCAAGATAGCCCTGCTTCAGCACAGGTGTCTCAATCAGTGGCTCAGATTGTGCTACCTTTGCTGAAGCAGGGATATCCTTAACACCTGACCAGTTGGTGTCCCTTGAGGGCCGGAGTTTCCCACCACTGGGTTATAGGGACGTACAATATAGTTACTCTCAAACCATTGGTCTGGGATAGTGAGAGCCCCAGCATTGAATATACATGTCAGTGACGAGGCACAGGAGATTGGTGATAAGGTTATATATATATAATGCACATTCCTACATCCCTCAGTGCCAGGCGGGGAGTATCGTACCCCGGCACCTGTGTAAGGCAGCCACCAGTGACAGTGATACATTGTTTCAGGTTTTCGGGAGGCGCGGAGCGAACTTTCTCTATTAAACTAATTTGGACGAAAACGTGAATATGCACCAAGGAATATGAGCGTTTCTCAGTGTCAGTGTATCATGGGTACAGCAGGAGGAGTTATAGGGAGCGGTTATATGGGGTAATATACATTTTTAATTGAAACTAAATAATAGCCTTAACTGCCAGATTCATTTATAAACAAACATTTTTAGCCACACCAAAAACACACAAAAAAAAACGATATTCCTTCTTTTCCCCCACATTATCCCCCAATGACCCAAACCTCTTAATGGCCACCGAAGGTGGGATCATGTCCGAGTCTGTCTCTATGGAAACGTCCATATTAAGTTCCTCTTCAGATAAGGAAAGTTCCTCTACATCATAAGGGGCTTCAGCTCTTGACCCCCAATCCTTCCTAAGAATAGAAAAACGGTTCTTTACAGGCACCTGAGGAACTTTACCAGCAGGACCTGTAGGATGTCGAAGAGTCCCGCCAAGTCTTTTTACTGTGCCCTTCTTCCTTTTTTTGGCTTTACCCAATCCTGCTCTCTGTCTTTTTCTTTATCTTTATTTTTTCCCACTTGGATCACCATCATAGTAGGATCATCTATTTCCCCAGATCGTTCCCCTGCTGGAAGTAAATTTGAGGAGGTTCCCGCTAAGGGGTCTTATGACATTCCCTGGGCCCTGTTTACACTATCTATAATTGTTTCTTCTGTAAGTGGATCCAGGCAAACTTCATCCACAGGCGGATCAAGACAAGCTCCGTTCCTAGGAGCATCAGGACAAACGCCATCCCTAGGTGGAAATGGACAAACCCCGTCTGCAGGCGGATCCGGACATATTCTGTCTGCAACTTTCAGGGCTCGGTCATAAAGTGCTTCATTGTCTTCAAAGTCCACTTCCTGCTCCCATATTTTTTTTAAATATTATGCCATGCTTCTGCGCAATTCGTATAGGAATGTCCAAATTTTATTGCATAAATTACATTTAATCTTTGACCAAGTTGCCTTCTCGTGGCCCAAGGACTGGCACAAGTTGCATTTTAGAACATCACAAGAATTGCTTAAGTGTCTGGCTGAACCACATCTATGGCACAAGGTTGGCTGACCATAGTAAAAACAGTTTCCTTTTATCTTCCAATGAAGAAAGAGTTGGGCAGATGTTTTGTTACATTGCCATGTCGCCAAAGTCTGACTTGCACTTTCCAGCCTCCTATCCAGATGTCCTCTTCAACCATGATTCTTGTAGGTGGAGCCAGTACTTCACATTGTCTGCCAAGCCATATCAGAATATCTGATATTGGTACTGATTTGTGTCTGAAGAAAATTGTTACAGACTTTATTTACGGTTTAGACACAGGAATAGCTACAAACAACTTCCATAATTCAGTGTTTTTAATACTCTCATATCTTGTCCAGATATAGTCAAAGCTTGATGTCTCTTAAAGCTGACATAATACTCACAAGAACGTGGAACATGGATAAGTGCATACATTTAATCTGCTCTGAAGCCCAAGGCTTCTAATAGATGTCTTCCAATACAAATCCTGTCGGGGTTCATCTCCTCTCCGCCTTTATACCTCAACATTACCACATTTCTCCTTTTTCAAAGGTTGAGCATTTCTGGCCACAGCGCTTACAAAGGACCTCCCACTCCAGGCTGAATGAGGTGCTATATGAACTGGGGTTACTTTAATACCATTACTTTGCTTTACCCCATCTTCTGATTGGGCCACACTATTATCAGGAACTATCTGCATAGGAGCAGCAATTTCAGTCTCTACAACCTTAATTTCATTCCCTGGCACTACAGGGTTAATGCTGTCTCCATTGCTGCTAATTACCACCTGCTGTTCTCCCCTCTCAGAGTTCTGAATCACAGGAACTGCTAATGAGCAGGGGTGTGGTTCTGTAAGTCCAGGTGAGCATGGGTTCTCTGGCTCACTGCTCTCAGGTACAAACTCCATTTCCAGCTGATCTCCTCCCAAATTTTCTAGATTCTTACTTTGCTGCTCTCCAGAGTTCTTTGTAATTTCTTTAACTACTCCTAGTGTGGGAGTCTGAGATAACCTAACCTCACAGGTGTCTGCTGTTTTCTTTGCATGAAATGGGCTTTTAACCAAATCTTCTGCTGCACCTGCTATTAACCCCTGGGATGCTGGAAGCTCTGAAACAGATCCTTGCACATAGTCTGATTACACCCTGAGGTGAGTCCCCTTTCCTAAAGTCTTTGGGCCCTATCTCAGGGCTGTTACCTTCTCCTGTAGAAACCTTTAGCTGCCGGTCCTTTGCTTTCCTTTCTTTAGCTGTTTTACCCTTTGGGGTTTTCTTGGCAGCTGTCAGGATCTGAGTCTGAGTTTTCCTGGGATAAGTTCTCTGTTTCAGCCTCTGTTTTATCTTTAGGCCAGGTCCCCGCTGGCTACTGCAGCGCCCGCTGTGGTGGACGCTGCTGGGACAAGATCCGCCCCGCTGCGAGGGGGGGCTGCCACGCTCCCCCGACAGAAACTCCTGCTCTCAACAAAATTGAGAGCAGGACTCGCAACGGAGTGCTAGGCCACGCCCCCCCAGCGGTTCAGCCAATGAGGGCGAACCTGCCGGGTGACGTCATGACCGCGCCCCCATCACTCCCCCGTCACGCCCCCCCCTGTTTTTCCCCCTGCACCCCGGGGAATTCGGCTGCACGCGCGCCTGTCTTGCACGTGCAGCGGGGCCACAGCCATAGGTTTCACAGACTTGTTCTGGGATCTAGTTTCTCTCCCACTTCTTTTAGGCGTCTCCAAACGCATATTTTCTTGAGAGCTTTTAATGTGACTCTTACTGGGATTCTGACTTCTTGTTCCACAACATGAATGAGCGCCTTGCTCTGCACTTTGCTCTGCGCCCCGCTCTGCGCCCCGCTCTGCGCCCTGATCTGCGCCCCGCCCTGCACCCTGCGTTAACATTTCAATTGTTTTCAAAAGGGAGCGTTTCTGTCTGGCTGGAACCACCATTCCTTTAGCAATCTCACCTTCCAATTGGTTTAATACAACGCGCAGGCAATGTATTTGCTTCTTGTGCACATCTCTCAGAACCACGACATTTCTTTAATGTTTTCTTCCAACTCTGCCTCCTTCCTGTTATACCTCCGCAATAAAGCTTGGTTCTCTTCTCCCTGTTATACCTCCGCAATAAAGCTCGTTTCTCTTCCTGTTATACCTCCGCAATAAAGCTCGTTTCTCTTCCTGTTATACCTCCGCAATAAAGCTCGTTTCTCTTCTTCCTGTTATACCTCCGCAATAAAGCTCGTTTCTCTTCTTCCTGTTATACCTCCGCAATACAGCTTGTTTCTCTTCTCCCTGTTATACCTCCGCAATAAAGCTCGTTTCTCTTCTTCCTGTTATACCTCCACAATAAAGCTCGGTTCTCTTCTTCCTTAAGCAGATTCTGTTCTTTCCCTTTTCTCCAAACTCTCCTGTAACTCACATTCAGGCTCCCCAAGGCCTACACCACTGCTGCAGCCTGCAGCCTCTCCTACTTCCATCTCCACCACACAGTCACCAACCCCTGGGTCTAAGGTCACCCTGGCTCCCCTGCAGGAGCTTACCTGCAGCCCATCCTGGAGGAGTTATAGGGAGCGGTTATATGGGGTAATAAGAGGAGTTATTGGGAGTGGTTATATGGGGTAATAAGAGGAGTTATTGGGAGTGGTTATATGGGGTAATAAGAGGAGTTATAGGTAGGGTGACCACCCGTCCCCCTTTTGCCGGGACAGTTCCGGTTTTTCGAGAGCTGTCCCGGTTTCCTGTGTGTCCCGGAAATGTCCCGGTTTTTCCTCCATGTGTCCCCGTTTTTTTTTAGCATCGCTGGCGGTGCGCGTGTAATTAGCTGCGGTGCGCTGTGCGCGAGTAATTAGCTGCGGTGCGCGAGTCTGCGGTGGCGCGGAGGAGGAGACTGCAGCAGCCCGGCTGGTAAGTATTTATATTTTTTAATGCCCCCCCCCCGCGGCAGTTTCCTACCTTGTTGGCCAATCCCATGCGTCCCGGCATTAAGCCCCGCCCTGTGGCATCATCCTTCACCGAGGCCCGGCATGTGGAATGGATGGAAGGGTGCCGTGGGGGGGGGGGGGGGGGCAGGGCCAGCGTGCCTGGGGGCGGGGCTTCCGCTTCCTGCGGCAGAGCACACGTGGTGTGTGTCTCTGCCCACGGCTCCTGCCTCTTCTGCGCGGTGTCTCCCCC
>NC_134500.1:32345254-32472754 GCF_040206685.1 Ascaphus truei
AGGCGGAGGCTCCGGCGGGTATGTGAGCCCCCCCCCCCGGGTTATACATGCTGCTAATGTACACCCCCCCCCCCCTACTGTGTGTGTGTCCCTGTGTGTGTGTCCCTGTGTGTGTGTGTGAGTGTGTGAGTGTGTGAGTGTGTGTGTGTGTGTGTCTGTGTGTGTGTGTGTGTGTGTGTGTGTGTGTGTGTCCCTGTGTGTGTCCCTGTGTGTGTGTTTGTGTTCCTGTGTGTCTTTGGGCCGTCACTCCGCCTCAGGCCAATGAGAGGTGTGCGGGGGCGGCCCAAGGGACCAATGAGATTTCCCCTAGGGACACCGGACATCCAGCAGGCAGGCAGGCTGGCATGCATGCATGCAGGCAGGCAGGCATACAGTGCTTTCACTAATATAGTATAAGAAGATATATATATATATATATATATACTATATATATATATATATATAGTGATTGTGTGTTTATGTACAATCTGCATTTGAACCCTTAAAGTGCCAGTTGTGTCGGTCAGCCTGATGATGAGGCTGCTGGGATATAAGGCTCGGGAGCGAGCGTTGTATCCAAGCTCAATATGAAGGTCCCGGGAAGATTTCTCTAATCAGTGAATGTATCTGTGCTGATCTCACGAGTGCTACTTAAGGTTATTACATGCCATGCGGGTGTGATCTTATTTATACCCCCTGTGACCTCACAGAGCTGCCCCCTGACCTCACACACGTGACTTCTCAGACAGTTGCCCCTGACCCTGCATGTTGTGTGGAAGCCCGTCATGGTAATGTGCTGCTTTCCATGCGGAGGTACGGGGGAAAGGTTGGGTCGCTGTTAGCCCTTTTGCTGGAGATAAGAAGCACGTCCCACCGCGTCTGCCCATCCTCCTGCCGCTGTACGACCTCGGCCCCTTTAGGATTTATGAACGCACAATCCCTGCAAACTCTAACCCGGCACCCACCACATCATATATATTATATATATATATTTTTTTGTGTCAAAAGGAGAGCTACTGAGCGTGGCCAAATGTATGCAACAAAACACAAAAATACCCAACGCTGCATCCAATGTGACAAAATCCATAGTTATATCCATCAGTGTTACTTTTCTCATGAGTATGGTCAATTAGTTAAACCCTTTGGCCAAAGCGTTATAACCCTGCGGCCACGTCACGGCATGACCACTCTGCAGCCACGTCACGGCATGACCACTCTGCAGCTCCTAACACTATCCTGCAGCCACGTCACGGCATGACCACTCTGCAGCTCCTAACACTGCCCTGCAGCCACGTCACGGCATGACCACGCTGCAGCTCCTAACACTGCCCTGCAGCCACGTCACTGCATGACCACTCTGCAGCTCCTAACACTATCCTGCAGCCACGTCACGGCATGACAACTCTGCAGCTCCTAACATCAGGCTGGTGGGCAGCTCCCTCTAGATTTGCATAATTATCAAGTGGCCTGGATCTTATTAGCAAGGGGCGGGGATTTCAAATTGCTCGCGCGGGAATCCATGGGTATTTAGGGAACATCCCTGGCTGCAGTACAGCACTCTTTGAAAAAGTCTCTCAGACGAAACGCGTCAGAGAATTGTTCTGTCTTTTTAACTAGGGCTATGATGCCGCATTAAAGTTTTTTTGTTGCACGCTGCCGCTACCGCCAGCCTGATAATTTGATTCGCTGTGCTCCAAGCCCCCCCCCCCCTCCTCTTCAGCTCCTAACACTACCCTGCAGCCACGTCACGCATGACCCCTCTGCAGCTCCTAACACTACCCTGCAGCCACGTCACGGCATGACCACTCTGCAGCTCCTAACACTACCCTGCAGCCACGTCACGGCATGACCAGTATGCAGGTCCTAACACTACCTGTGAGTACTCTCATTTACCTCTGCAGTTGAGGGAGAATGGTTTTAATAGACCTGTCCTGCACAGGAACATGGGCAAACCTCACAGGCAGTGTTAGGAGCTGCAGAGTGGTCATGCCGTGACGTGGCTGCAGGGTAGTGTTAGGACCTGCATACTGGTCATGCCGTGACGTGGCTGCAGGGTAGTGTTAGGAGCTGCAGAGTGGTCAGGCCGTGACGTGGCTGCAGGGTAGTGTTAGGAGCTGCAGAGTGGTCAGGTCGTGACGTGGCTGCAGGGTAGTGTTAGGACCTGCATACTGGTCATGCCGTGACGTGGCTGCAGGATAGTGTTAGGAGCTGCAGAGTGGTCATGCCGTGACGTGGCTGCAGGATAGTGTTAGGAGCTGCAGAGTGGTCAGGTCGTGACGTGGCTGCAGGGTAGTGTTAGGAGCTGCAGAGTGGTCATGCCGTGACGTGGCTGCAGGGTAGTGTTAGGACCTGCATACTGGTCATGCCGTGACGTGGCTGCAGGGCAGTGTTAGGAGCTGCAGAGTGGTCAGGCCGTGACGTGGCTGCAGGGTAGTGTTAGGACCTGCATACTGGTCATGCCGTGACGTGGCTGCAGGGCAGTGTTAGGAGCTGCATACTGGTCGTGACGTGGCTGCAGGATAGTGTTAGGAGCTGCAGAGTGGTCATGCCGTGACGTGGCTGCAGGATAGTGTTAGGAGCTGCAGAGTGGTCATGCCGTGACGTGGCTGCAGAGTGGTCATGCCGTGACGTGGCCGCAGGGTTATAACGCTTTGGCCAAAGGGTTTAACTAAATGACCCTTACTCATGAGAATAGTAACACTGACGGATATAACTATGGATTTTGTCACATTGGATGCAGCGTTGGGTATTTTTGTCTTTTATTTTATTTAGGATTTAGCCTGATGTCTGTCCCAGGGGCGGTCAACTCCAGTCCTCAAGGGTCACTAACAGGTCAGGGTTTCAGGATATCACTGCTTCAGCACAGGTGGCCCAATCAGTGGCTCGGTCGAAGACCTGTGCTGAAGCAGGGATTGCTGTTGGTGGCCCTTGAGGACAAGAGTCGGTCATAATGATTGAGCCACCTCTGCTGAAACAGGGATATCCTGAGAACCTGACCTGTTGGTGACCCTTGACGACTGGAGTTGGCCGCCCCTGGTCTATCCCAGGCATGTTTGAGTTCCCTTTCTGTATTACCCCTGCCACCTCTGCTGGGCTGCTACTCCATGAATCCACCACCATTTCTGTGGATAAGTCCTGCTTCACATTTCCCCTGAGCCTCCCAGCCCCGAGCATCAGAGACCGACCTCTTGTTCTAATAAGAATATAATAATAATAATAGGTTTTTCTTGTATATGCGCTGGCAGTATATGCGCTGGCAGTATATGCGCTGGCAGTATATGCGCTGGCAGTATATGCGCTGGCAGTATATGCGCTGGCAGTATATGCGCTGGCAGTATATGCGCTGGCAGTATATGCGCTGGCAGTATATGCGCCGCTGTACATACTGTAGACTGTTTGCAGGCACGGATCCCAGCCCCGTACAGCTCACAATCATTCTATTTGTCCAGCTCTTGTCTCACTGATGTATGCTTCCCTCCTGTACAGTCTCTCTTACTATATACCCCCCTCTCCCTTCTCCCCTCTACGCTGCACATATTAACCCTTTATATATGTGACGTGTCTCTCATATCCCCTCTCCCTTCTCCCCTCTAACCTGCACATATTAACCCTTTATATATGTGACAGTTTCTCGCATATCCCCCTCTCCCTTCTCTCCTCTAAGCTGCACATATTAACCCTTTATATATGTGACAGTATCTCTCATATCCCCCTCTCCCTTCTCCCCTCTAAGCTGCACATATTAACCCTTTATATACGTGACAGTTTCTCTCATATCCCCCTCTCCCTTCTCCCCTCTAAGCTGCACATATTAACCCTTTATATATGTGACAGTCTCTCATATCCCCCTCTCCCTTCTCCCCTCTAAGCTGCACATATTAACCCTTTATATATGTGACTGTCTCCCATATCCCCCTCTCCCTTCTCCCCTCTAAGCTGCACATATTAACCCTTTATATATGTGACAAGTCTCTCATATCCCCCTCTCCCTTCTCCCCTCTAAGCTGCACATATTAACCCTTTATATATGTGATAGTCTCTCATATCCCCCTCTCCCTTCTCCCCTCTAAGCTGCACATATTAACCCTTTATATATGTGACAGTGTCTCTCATATCCCCCTCTCCCTTCTCCCCTCTAAGCTGCAAATATTAATCCTTTATATGTGACAGTATCTCTCATATCCCCCTCTCCCTTCTCCCCTCTAAGCTGCACATATTAACCCTTTATATATGTGACAAGTCTCCCATATCCCCCTCTCCCTTCTCCCCTCTAAGCTGCACATATTAACCCTTTATATATGTGACAGTCTCTCATATCCCCCTCTCCCTTCTCCCCTCTAAGCTGCACATATTAACCCTTTATATATGTGACAGTATCTCTCATATCCCCCTCTCCCTTCTCCCCTCTAATCTGCACATATTAACCCTTTATATATGTGACAGTCTCTCATATCCCCCTCTCCCTTCTCCCCTCTAAGCTGCACATATTAACCCTTTATATATGTGACAGTCTCTCATATCCCCCTCTCCCTTCTCTCCTCTAAGCTGCACATATTAACCCTTTATATATGTGACAGTTTCTCTCATATCCCCTCTCCCTTCTCCCCTCTAAGCTGCACATATTAACCCTTTATATATGTGACAGTCTCTCATATCCCCCTCTCCCTTCTCTCCTATAAGCTGCACATATTATCCCTTTATATATGTGACAGTTTCTCTCATATCCCCCTCTCCCTTCTCTCCTCTAAGCTGCACACATTAACCCTTTATATATGTGACAGTGTCTCTCATATCCCCCTCTCCCTTCTCCCCTCTAAGCTGCACATATTAACCCTTTATATATGTGACAGTTTCTCTCATATCCCCCTCACCCTTCTCTCCTCTAAGCTGCACATATTAACCCTTTATATATGTGACAGTATCTCTCATATCCCCTCTCCCTTCTCTCCTCTAAGCTGCACATATTAATCCTTTATATATGTGACAGTCTCTCATATCCCCCTCTCCCTTCTCCCCTCTAAGCTGCACATATTAACCCTTTATATATGTGACAGTCTCTCATATCCCCCTCTCCGTTCTCTCCTCTAAGCTGCACATATTAACCCTTTATATATGTGACAGTTTCTCTCATATCCCCCTCTCCCTTCTCCCCTCTAAGCTGCACATATTAACACTTTATATATGTGACAGTCTCTCATATCCCCCTCTCCCTTCTCCCCTCTAAGCTGCACATATTAACCCTTTATATATGTGACAGTCTCTCATATCCCCCTCTCCGTTCTCTCCTCTAAGCTGCACATATTAACCCTTTATATATGTGACAGTGTCTCTCATATCCCCCTCTCCCTTCTCCCCTCTAAGCTGCACATATTAACCCTTTATATATGTGACAGTCTCTCATATCCCCCTCTCCGTTCTCTCCTCTAAGCTGCACATATTAACCCTTTATATATGTGACAGTGTCTCTCATATCCCCCTCTCCCTTCTCTCCTCTAAGCTGCACATATTAACCCTTTATGTATGTTGCGGCTCCCTTTTGACACGCGTGTCACGAGAGACTGAAACCTCCATCTTGTTTCCCCTAGATTGGACAGTACCAGTGGCATCTTCTCCGGTAACTATCGTGTGAACCAGAGGGTCCCCGGAGCTGAAATGAACGCAGGTCGGCTCCGGAGACCCTCTGTTTCCTAAAGGATGGGGAACGGCGCCTTTAAATCTCACGAGTTTAATTCGTTTTTTGTTTTTTAAAACAACAAAAAACCATGACTGTCTCTGGGGCGGCCATTTTGTGATCCCAGACAGTGGTGATGGAGAGGAGCCGGGTCGCTGCTTTGGGCCGTAAAGTATCTAATTTATTATTGTCCAGGAGGCAATTTTGACTCATTACAGCAGAAATAAAAAGGAAATGCTGTCCCCAGAGGTCGGGTTTTATAGTTGTTTACATAAGCTGTTTACAATGCAACTTTGTGCATTAATGGGCTGTCCGGCAGTGAATTTATCCCTCCGCTTGGCACAGGTCCGGCTGCTGCTGGGGTTTTACCTTAATAAGTTATAGGCCGCATTTTAATTGCCAGTAACACTGATACATGGATAAGTGCCCGGGATAACGGGGTCCTGGTTTTCTGTTCTAGCATTGACAATGTATTCAGCGCTTTACATGAAGTGGTTTAGGCACAATGTCTTTCCCATACAGCTGCTAACGTGGCAGTGCCGAGAGGCAGGGAGGAGAGCAAGGGACTTGCATTAGTACCGGGGGGTCCAACTCCAATCATCAAGGGCCACCAACAGGTCAGGGTATCTCTGCTTCAGCACACGTGGCTCTCCAAGACTGAGCCACCTGTGCTGAAGCTGGGATTTCCTGAGAACCTGTCCTGTTGGTGGCCCTTGAGGACTGGAGTTGACCGCCCCGTGCATTAGGTGGTAAGGAGCTGGCTCTGGGGTTCCCCGCAGGTAATCTCCTCACTGTACACATTGTAGATTGGGTTGAAAAAGACACGTCCATCCAATTCAACCTGTGTTAAATTCTGCTCGGGCGAGATACTCGCCCTATATTTATCGTGCTGCTGATCCAGGGGAAGAAAACACAACACACACATGAAATCTTATCCAGTGACGTCTCACGAGGGAGAGAAAATCCCTTTCTGACCCGGTAACAGCAATCAGATTTCTCCCTGGATCAATGCTCTTCCGATTATTAATATTGTTTATTTGTAAAGCACCAACATGCTCCACGGCGCGGTACAATGAGGGTACAGAGTGACATCAATTGTATAAACAGAGTGACATAGAAATCAGGAACCCAGCGCAGAGATACGGAAGGGAATAGGGCCCTGATCCTGGGATTCATGTCTGCCGCATACACCTGCATACCGTTTCTATGTAACCTATTGTTACACATCTCTCCTGTATCTGCCAGCCCGGCGTTATCACGGCCCTCACTGTGCCGGCCCTGTGCTGCTGGGAAATCTCCTTTCTGTATTTACACTGTGCTGGGCCATATCTGTCAAGGTTTAACGGTCCAAGTTAATTAGATTTTAAAAAAAAGTTATGATGGGTAAAAAATAAATAAAAAGTCCCACGTCTCAGACAGGTCTGCCATCCTGCCCTTCCCCATCATCTCTTAGCATACAGTGCTTCCACTGCAGCCAGGGATTCTGGGTAATGCCATGCAAATGAGCTCTCACATAGTGTCGCTTTTTGCTTCATATCCATTTTACCATGGATCCCTATAAGCTTGCCGTATTACACACATTTTGAGCACAGCATGGGTCAAAGAAGTGCAGAGCCAGTAGCCCTACTCACCTTTTGGATCTCTTCAGTGAGAGGCGGGTTCTGACTATGCCGGTGGGAAGCTGGAACGTGGGTATAACTACACATTGGAAAAGTTATTGTGGGTAAAAAAAAAAGGTGACAAAAATAGCAATGAGCAATTAATTCGACGCAGTATGTAATAACCCCCTCCCCCATCTCCATGTTGTTGATTCATCATGTTCATCATTACAGCGGTGCAAACTGGGGGGCGCGAGATTTGTCGGGGGGGGGGGGGCGCGTTTAAATTAAATGCTGGGGGATTCGTGTGAGGCCCTTGTAACAACAAAAACTTACCTGGATTCAGAAGTGGAGCCGCGTCTCCATGGCAACGCGGCGTCAAATTGCGCCACACAGTCATGTGATGTGACGTCACAGGCGGCAAATGACGCCGTGTGTCACGTGACCTGATGTCACGTGACCCCGGAGCGTCATTTGACGCAGTGGTAAACGTAGGAGGGGGGGTCGTTAGCTCCGGAGCATGCAGAAAGGGGGGCGCAGCCGGAAAAGTTTGCGCTCCCCTGTCTTATTAATAAGGTTTCCAGTCCTCCGAGGATCATAGAGAACTAATGGCAGGGTTATGTTTATTGGGTAAATGAAAGACGATTCACACATTGTGTGAAATGTCATTGTTATTTGTAAATTAGTAATGAACCTTTGACGTCCCCATAGAAGCCACATGCGTTAGAGGTTCTTCCAATCTTTATCTCTTCTGTGCTAAAATCGGTCAGCTTTTCAGGACATCCCTGCTTCAGCCTAAGGGGGGTGAGTCAGTGGCTCAGTCTTCATCACTGGTTGAGTGATATCCTTAATTCCTGACCTATTGGGGGGTCTTTAGGACTGGAGTGGGGAACCCCCGCCATAGTGGAGAACCGCCGCCATAGTGGAGAACCCCCGCCATAGTGGAGAACCCCCGCCATAGTGGAGAACCCCCATCTTTGTGGGATAGAGGGTTTCTTTGTGGAGAACTCCCGTCTTTGTTTAGAACCCCCGCCTTAGTGGGAAAGAGGGGTTCTTTGTGTCAGTCCTGCCACCAGTACGAGAGGTAACGCAATAAGGCACCTCATACATTACCAGTTCTCACAGGATGAATTTCCCACACTCGTTTCATTTAGATTCTCAAAGCACATTTCTGCCCTTCGTGTTGGAAGTGGTGTGAAAAATGTCTTTTAAATTTTTTTTTTATATACAGTCCAATAAAAGTGTGTGACAGGAACACATGGGCCGTGACACTTAATACGGCACACTCTTCTTACTTCGCACTTATTGTCGGACCGTCTTGGGAAACTGCCAATCCTTCACTTTGATCTGCGCCTGTAATAAATGACAGTTCAATATGAGCGTTGCTGATATTCCCTTTGTCTTCTTTTAATGAGTTTTTGAATCTGAAGTTTGAGATTAAGCCGGAGTTCCCACCTGTGAAAGCTGAGAAGTCTGAGAAAGGGAGGAGAGCAGCCCGCGCTGGAAAACCAGCACCCACCTAAACCTAGAGCAGGGGTATGTTTAGTAGGTCAAATCTAGGTAAATAACTGTGTTTAAATCATTTAGAACATGGTCACCAAATGCTTTGGAGTGTTTTTATGATCTATACCTAATTTCTTATGTGTTAAGACTGTTTGTAAACCATCACACAGATGCAAACTTTAGTAACTCTTATAATATTGTGATGAGCAACCACTCCCTATAACTCCTCCGCTAACTGCTCCTATAACCCCTCCCTATTACTCCTCCGCTAACTGCTCCTATAACCCCTCCCTATTACTCCTACCATAAATCCTCCCCTAATTCCTCCCTTCCCGTCCCCTATTAATCCTCCCCTAACTGCTCCCTATAACTCCTCCCCTAACTGCTCCTGTAACTCCTCCCCTGACTGCTCCTATAACTCCTCCCCTAACTGCCCCTATAACTCCTCCCCTAACAGTCCCTATAACCGCTCCCTATAACTCCTCCCCTAACTGCTCCTATACTCATTCCCTATAACTCCTCCCCTAACTGCTCCTATACTCATTCCCTATAACTCCTCCCCTAACTGCTCCTATACTCATTCCCTATAACTCCTCCCCTAACTGCTCCTATACTCGTTCCCTATAACTCCTCCCATAACTGCTCCTATACTCGTTCCCTATAACTCCTCCCATAACTGCTCCTATACTCGTTCCCTATAACTCCTCCCATAACTGCTCCTATACTCGTTCCCTATAACTCCTCCCATAACTGCTCCTATAACCGTTCCCTATAACTCCTCCCATAACTGCTCCTATAACCCCATACATATTCCCTTTGGGACTGCACCTTTAACTCCCTTTGGGGCCAGTCACAGAACCGTTTCTTCTCTTTGTTCGTGATCCCATCCATCAAACAGGTGATCGTGCCTAATTGTCCTTGAGTGGCAGGGGGACAGCTCGGTGACTGCCATGATAAATTTGAGGATGTCCCGGTCCCCTTCCCAGGCTGCGGATTACCCTTGTACGTCCCCTGCCACCTCCTTCCCCACCTGCCGAGCCAGAGAACAGACCCGATCATTTACAGCTGTAATTGCCCTGTCAGTCAGCAGAACGATAGCAAATTACGATAAGAGCCGTGTAAACAGAACAGAGACCGGTTATAAAGAGATCAGATTATCACGGGGAAAGATTAGAAGTGATAACCTGTTCCACAGAAGTCCCAGGCTCTGTTCTATAAGGCCGATCATGTTTTTATCCTTTGGGGATTATATAACTTCCCTTTTGAAGTGTCTCGAATACCAGAAGGAATAATGTTTTGTTGGATATTTGAATTGTTTTCAGTTTTCACCATTTTCCATTTTTTTTTTTTAATTATCTTCCAACGGTTTTTAATGTAGTAACAAAGGAGGGAGTGGGAGGCGCGGGTGTGATACCTTTTATTGGACCAACAAGTAGTGGATATGTTACCAGCTTTCCAACCTCTCAGGGTCCCTCATGGGGTAACCCTAATCCAAAAGGCAAAAACGATTCGGCTGCAGCTTTGTCACAAAAGAGGCCCGGCAGCGATGTACAAACCGTGCAAAGTTACTGTGGGCGGCGTGTGACTAAGGCCCGACGTAAATATTACGGCAGCCATCCAAGCTCCTTTTAAAAAAAATAAAGGATAGAAGTAGGGGCTCACCAGAGCTGAACCCCGTTAATTTCAGCTCTGGGGACCCCCTGCTTCCTGGGATACAGAACTCCATAGGGGGTGCCGGTATCGCCGGGAAGTTTAAAGCTCCCGGTCGCGTTGGCGAATAGGAAACCGCACGAGATGACATCACGGCTTCCTATTGGCCGGCGTGACGCTTTAGCTTTGAAAAGCGGCCATTACGTGATCCCTGCTAGCGGCCACTGGCGCCACCTATTGAGGTAAGTAACTTCGGCAGCGGGGGGTTCCCGGAACTGAAATGAATGGGGTTCAGCTCCGGAGACCCCCTGCTTCAACCCTGTCCACTTTGATGGCGTCTTTAAAGTTAGAAAAATCATGTCAGAAAGCCTCTGAAACATGCACGGCCTTCACTTCTCTGCGGTCCCAGGAGTCTTCTCTGTATAAGACCCCCACTTACAGCAGCAGGGAAATTAACCCTTTCATGTCCAGCGACGGCCCGAGAGGTGACACCCACATGATATGGGCATATCATATGAGCGCGAGTCACTGTGGGCAACAGTGTGGCATCCTATTGTGGATCTGAGCCACACAGTCTTGGCCCATCGAGCAAACGGAAGGGTTAAATGATGAAATGATCATTGATGACGGCGGAGCAGATGTGACACTGATGAGCCATTTTATTGTCTTGGTTTGTGGGTGGGATGGTACATTTCGTGCAAAGGGAACGACCCTCATTCTTCTGTAGTGCGTGAATAAATTCCTCCGCACAGAGACGCCACGTTCCACGTGTGGAATAGCATGATCTGAACCGCTTTAATATCTGATCCCTGAGATACTTACCTCCGTAGGGGCTGCCGGTAACTCTCTGCAGGTTTAAAACTCCCGCTCTCGTAGGCCAATAGGAAGCCGCAAGGGATGACGTCACAGCTTTCTATTGAAGCGAGAGCTTTAAATCTGCCATTTAGATAGATCCACACAGCCCAGCCAGAGCTGCTATCTGCAGAGGGACCTGAAACCCTCACGTAGGAACGTATATCGGAAAGCAGGGGGTCCCGGTGCTGAAATTAACCCGGTGGAGCTTGGGGTGCCCCCTGCTTCAATTCTGTACCTCTAAAAAGAAAAAGCGAAGCAGGATTGCGGCTTTCATTACTTTCTTCCCTTCTATATTTTGCAGGAACATCTTTCCGTAAAGAAATACATTGTGGATATTGGGGGGGACACAACGACGCCTCCGGACCCCTCGAGGGACGGAGAAGAGAAGCAGAAAAACAAAAAGAAAGCCAAAAAATTGAAGACCCGAATGAACTCCAGGTATGTGAGGAACCGCGTGGGGGTCTAAAGGTTTCCTGTTTGTCAGCGCTGGAGAGGGGTTCAGTTCCCTTCACGTGAATGGGGCAAATGTCTTTCCCTGCACAGGACGGCTTGGCAGCAATTAGGGTTTTTTATGGGGGATTTGTGTGAAGATGGTGCAAAATGTTCACCTGCACCGGTTTGTGTCAGCGGGATATGTGTGAGCGGGTGTGTGTTACATCAGGGACACAAGTTATAAGATCACCGCACACCTGCACCGGTTTGTGTGAGCGGGAGATGTGTGAGCGGGAGATGTGTGCGCGGTTGTGTTACATTAGGGACACAAGTTATAAGTTCACCGCACACCTGCACCGGTTTGTGTGAGCGGGAGATGTGTGAGCGGTTGTGTTACATTAGGGACACAAGTTATAAGATCACCGCACACCTGCACTGGTTTATTTAACACAGAGGGGAATCTGTCCCCGCTGTTGGTGCAGATTCTGGCCCATCTCGTTATGACAGCTGCTGGTGGCGCAATTTCACCCTGTGCTAATAGAATCTATTGACACTCCCCACATCAGCTTGTGATGTTATAGGGAGCAGTTACTTGGGGGAATAGGAGCAGTTATATAGGAGTGTTATATGGAGGAATAGGAGGAGGTATAGGGAGCGGTTATATGGGGTAATAGGAGAAGTTATGGGGAGAGGTTATATGGAGCAATAGGAGCAGTTATAGGGGGCAGTTATATGGGGTAATAGGAGGTGTTATAGGGAACGGTTAAATGGGGCAGTAGGAGGAGTTATAGGGAGCAGTTATATAGGGTCATAGGAGGAGGTATGGGGAAAGGTTATATGGGCAATAGTAGTGTAAGAGCCGTGCTGAGGTACACTCAAGGAGACCGATTTTTGGGAAATTAAACCGTGGCTTTTTTCAGCCTGTCACTTTAAACAGTTTAAGGCAATATACACATATGTACAAAGAAACAAACACCTATCCCTTTGTAAGGGTTCCTGGGTTCTGTGCACCCCGGAAGAGAGGTCTGATCCCCTGGTGTCTTCATATCAGCACACTTGTCTGATTAACCAGGTGGAGACTGGTTAATTGTCTAGATGCAATTAACCAGTTCCCTGCTGGATTCCTCAGACCACTAGAGCTATATTGCAGCCTTATTTAAACAGGGATAATTCCGTGTTACGAGGAGGAGTTATAGGGCGCAGTTAAATGGGGCAATAGGAGGAGTTATAGGGAGCGGTTATATGGGGTAATAGGAGGAGTTACAGGGAGCAGTTAAATGGGGCAATAGGAGGAGTTATAGGGAGCGGTTATATGGGGTAATAGGAGGAGGTATAGGGAGCGGTTATATGGGGTAATAGGAGGAGTTATAGGAAGGGGTTATATGGAGTAATAGGAGGAGTTATAGGGAGCGGTTATATGGGGTAATAGGAGGAGTTATAGGGAGCGGTTATATGGGGTAATAGGAGGAGGTATAGGGAGCGGTTACATCGGGTAATAGGAGGAGTTATAGGGAGCGGTTATATGGGGTAATAGGAGCAGTTATAGGGAGCGGTTATATGGGGTAATAGGAGGAGTTATAGGGAGTGGTTATATGGGGTAATAGGAGCAGTTATAGGGAGAGGTTATATGGGGTAATAGGAGGAGTTATAGGGAGCGGTTGTATGGGGTAATAGGAGGAGTTATAGGGAGCGGTTATATGGAGTAATAGGATGAGTTATAGGGAGAGGTTATATGGGGTCATAGGAGGAGTTATAGGGAGCGGTTATATGGGGTAATAGGAGGAGTTATATGGGGTAATAGGAGGAGGTATAGGGAGCGGTTACATCGGGTAACATGAGGAGTTATAGGGAGGGGTTATATGGAGTAATAGGAGGAGTTATAGGGAGAGGTTATATGGGGTAATAGGAGGAGTTATAGGGAGCGGTTATATGGGATAATAGGAGGAGTTATATGGGGTAATAGGAGGAGGTATAGGGAGCGGTTACATCGGGTAATATGAGGAGTTATAGGGAGGGGTTATATGGAGTAATAGGAGGAGTTATAGGGAGAGGTTATATGGGGTAATAGGAGGAGTTATAGGGAGCGGTTATATGGGGTAATAGGAGGAGTTATATGGGGTAATAGGAGGAGGTATAGGGAGCGGTTACATCAGGTAATATGAGGAGTTATAGGGAGGGGTTATATGGAGTAATAGGAGGAGTTATAGGGAGAGGTTATATGGGGTAATAGGAGGAGTTATAGGGAGGGGTTATATGGGGTAATAGGAGGAGTTATATGGGGTAATAGGAGGAGTTATAGGGAGCGGTTATATGGGGTAATAGGAGGAGTTATAGGGAGAGGTTATATAGGGTAATAGGAGGAGTTATAGGGAGCGGTTATATGGGGTAATAGGAGGCGTTATAGGGAGCGGTTATATATATATATATATATATATGTATGTATATGTCGCACCCGTGTCTGCCAGCCTGTAATGTACAGCGTTTGGAGGAGTAAAAGCGCGTGTGCGCATCATGTTTCTCCCCATCACTGCCACCCGATAACCTAACATAAATATTGCAGGGCCAATTGAGTATGGCAGCAATTGTGGGGTCTGAGATAACTCTGTGTGTATATTTATATTGACGTTCTGTATCAGACGACAGGAAGAGCCTCGCACGCTAAATACAAAAGAAAGAGAGCAGCGAGCTCTCTCCGTGCCGGATATATCCCGTGACTTACAGGGCAGAGCCACTGTGTGAGCATCTTTACTGGGACATTGTCCTCCGGGCGGGGAGAGAATGTGCGAATGATTTGCCCCGGGATTGCCTGGGAGATCGCCGCGATCTGGCCCTGATTTACGGCCACTTTCTCTGATTGAGCATGAAAAGTCAATATCGATTTCCCGTCCGCAGCCTTCACCTGCTAAGAGCTTTTTCATAATTGGAAGTGGCTGTCGGGCCGGAGCTGTGGCCCGCGGCCAGCGCACAACAGCACGTTTCAGAGCGGCTAAACCGGGCCCATTTCTCTTCCCCCGGCTATTGATTTTTAAATGAAGGATCAAAGAAAATCAATAGCAATCATCAAATAGAGGGGGGGGGGGGGGGGTGGTCTGTGGTGTCAAATCCCAGGGCCCGGGCTTCATCCTTTTAGTGGCGGAGACGTGAGAAATATCGCTGTACACAGGGAGAGCGGCCGCGCCCACAGCTTATCACTGCCGGGATTAGAAGGGACAAGCATCGGGAGATATATATTATATATCAGCGACCGTCCCTCTCACATACCTCCGCTTATCCCGGGACCGTACGCTTCGGCAGGTGCGCGGCTGAAGTGGTGTAAAAACTAGCAGTGCTGTGCGTGATTAGATCTAAAGACTATTTGGGGCAGAGCTCCGGGGGCAGTGTGCGTGGGAGACATTTGTTTTTACAATATTTATGCTGCAAATAAAGCAGAAAGACGAGAAGCCCTTTCCAAAATAAATATAGGGCAAGTGGAAATGTGTGCTCTGGGTGTGTAAGTAGGGTGACCAGGTGTCCAGTATTGAACCGGACTGTCCTGTATATGGACACTCTGTTCAGTAGAAAATGAGAGGTAATACTGGACATGTATGTGCATACTGGTATTACCTCTCTGGGCGTGTATGTGTATACCGGTGTTACCTCTCTGGGCGTGTATGTGCATACTGGTATTACCTCTCTGGGCGTGTATGTGTATACCGGTGTTACCTCTCTGGGCGTGTATGTGCATACTGGTATTACCTCTCTGGGCGTGTATGTGCATACTGGTATTACCTCTCTGGGCGTGTATGTGCATACTGGTATTACCTCTCTGGGCGTGTATGTGTATACCGGTGTTACCTCTCTGGGCGTGTATGTGCATACTGGTATTACCTCTCTGGGCGTGTATGTGCATACTGGTATTACCTCTCTGGGCGTGTATACTGGTATTACAGATGCAACTGCCTGTTGTGAACCGCTTGCCAAGGAAAATCTCGCGGCCACTCACGAGATGGTTCATAGCAGGCTGTAATGGCTCATCGGATTAACACAGCAGGGGTTCCTGCGTTTGAATGGGACTCGCCTGTGTGAATCCTACCGGGTTCCACCTATCTGTAAGAGGCGTGCAGTAAGAGAGAGACTGAATCATTCACTCTCCCTGCGTGCCTCTTATAGGCGATCGCGGGGCTTTTAATTAATTTTAATAATACATTATTGTAGCAGGGGGTCTCCCGAGCTGAACTGCATTGATTTCAAGTCCGGGGATCCCCTGCTTCATGAGATACCGGCCGCGTTATGGGGTGCCGGTATCCCAGCGGCCATGTTTAAGTCCCATGTGTCACAGAGGGATACCGGCACCCTGTAACGGGGTCTGTAACTCAGAAAGCAGGGGGTCCCCGGACCTGAAATCAATGCGATTCAGCTTCGGAGACCCCCTGCTACAATACTATGTTATCAAAATAAAATAAAAGAGGCTTCATTACCTTAGCGGCTAACCACTAATGCAATGAAGGGGTTAAGCCAGACTACCTGGTTTATTAGGGTTGAGGGGGTGAGGGAAAAGGGTAGTTGCCCCAGGGTGGGTGGTTAGGCCTACCGGGATGGTTGTGGGAGGAGTAAACCCCTTCATGACCTTAGTGGTAGTAACTGCTATGGTAATGAAAGGGTTAACCCCTCCCACTACCAACCATAGAGGCCTAATCACCCACCCTGGGGCAACTACCTGCTTCACCCACCTCCTGCCCCCAATAGACATATCAATTCAATAAATTGAACAACCTCCCCCCCTCCACCAACACATACTGTACCGTAATGTACAAAATCCCTACTATCCATATATGGAAAATAGCTCATTTGCCCATTAAAAAAAAAAAAAAAAAAAAAAAAAAAAAAACTTAACCAGAACATTTCTCAGCCAGCATATAGTAAATTAAAGTTCTACTTACCCCTTCCAGGATGAAGGTCGTCCTCGTCCTTCTCATCTCCCTCTTTTTCAGTGGGCACCAACAGTGTAAAATACAAAAACTAACTACTGGCCACCTTAATTACCTTTATTAACCACTTATTAACCCCCTCCTGCTACCCACCCGGGAGGCCTTACCACCCTCCCTGGGGCAACAACCCCACCTCCTCTACCCATTGATTGGCACAGTGGCACAACAATGCCCTTTGGGCATGGCTTGCCACTATGGCAGTGAATGTGCAAGCTGCAAATAAAAAAAAACAGCACAAAATAAAAAAGTAATTCAATTTAAAAAAAATGCCCATAAACCAATTGATTGGCACAGTGGTACACCTATACCCTATGGGCATGGGTTGCCACTAAGGCAGTCAATGTGCAAACTGCAAATTAAAAAAACCAGCACCCAATAAAAAAGACATGCAATAAAAAATATAAAAATGCCCATAAACCAATTGATTGGCACAATGCCACACCATACCCGATGGGCATGGTTTGACACTATGGCAGTCAATGGGCCACCTGCAAATAAAAAAACAATCAGCAAATAAAAGACATTACATTTGAATTTAAAAAAATGTCAATGCCAACCTAAAAAAAAATACACAATGAAATATTAAGCACAATCCATGTGTTTCTTACTTTTGATGTCTTCACCCTCAGAATCCAGCAACAGCAGCAACTCTTGGTCCACGACGCAATGCTCCTCAACAGCTGATGGTCCTCAGGTAAGCTCCTTTCTTGTTTCTTTTCTTCTTTATCTTCATCTGTATTTTGTAATCCAATTGGGGGCCGATGTGTTCTCGTTCGCTTCTTGGCATCAAATGAGACGAGACAGGCCTGATATAAAGCCTGTGACGTCACATTTGAGTGTCAAATGGTACACAGCCAATCCGATTGGCTTAAGTACCATGTGACAGTATTATTATTTATTTTAAGGGATGACATCATCTTAAAGGGACCATGTCACATCCTTTAAAAAACATGGCTGCCATCACATGATACTCCAACCAATCGTATTGGAGAAGTACCATGTGATGCCACACATGGTACTTCCCCAATCCGATTGGTTGGAGTATCATGTGACAGCTTGCATTGTTTTTAAAGGATGTGATATCATCTTAAAGGGAAATTGTCACATCCTTTAAAAAAATGGCTGCCATCACATGGTACTTCAACCGGATTGTGTGATATACCACATGGTACGCTCAAAATCCAATTGGTTGAAGTACCATGTGATGGCAGCCATTTTTTTTAAAGATGTGACATCATCCGTTTAAGATGTCACATCCTTTTAAAAAAAATGGCTGCCATCACATGGTACTTCAACCAATCGGATTGGGGGTGTACCATGTGATGCCTCACATGGTATATCTCACAATCCTATTGGTTGTAGTACCATGTGATGGCAGCCATTTTTTTTAAGGATGTGATGTACCTCCCTTTAAGATGACGTTACAACCTTTAGAAAGAAAAAAAAAAGAACCCTGTCACATGGTACACCAGCCAATTGGATTGGGGTGTACCATCTGGCACTCAAATGTAACGTCACGCCTTATATAAGGTCTGCCCCGTCTCATTTGACCCTAAGAAGCCGATGGTACCACATCCGCCCAATGGATTACAATATACAGATGAAGATTAAGAAGAAAGAAGAAGATGGCTTTACCAGATTTTTAAGAGCATTGCGTCGAGGAGGAAGAGGTTGCTGCTGGATTCGGAATCAGATGGGGAAGATGTCAAAAGTAAGAAAACATTGACTATTATTTTTTTCATCGTGTTTTTTTTTATTCGTGGTTTTTTTAATTGCGTATTTTTTTTATTCTTGGTTTTCTTAATTCTGTTTTTTGTTGCTTGCTTTGTTTAATTGTTTTTTTTTGGGGGGGGTGATTGGTTTGTTTAATTGTGTATTTTTGGTGACTTTTTTTTTATTGCTTTCTATTTTTGATGATTTATTTATTTATTTATTTTAAATTGCTTCTTGTTTTTGGTCCTTGTTTTTTTTTTTTTTTTTTTTTTTTAGATTGCCCATTCACTGCCATGGTGGCAAATCATGCCCATATTATATGTGCATGATGTATCACTTTGCCAATTAATGGGTAGAGGGTGGGGTTGTTGCCCCGGGGAGGGTGGTTAGGCGCCCCTGTTGGGTAGCTGGGGAGGGGGGTTAACCCCTTAATTAATCTACCGGTTACTAACCGCGAAGGTGATTAAGTGGTTAGTGGCCATTAGTTTGTTTTTTGATTGTACTGTTGCTGCCCGGAGGATATAGGCACGGAGGACGGTGATGAGAACGGCCTTCATCCTAGCATGGGTAAATATAACTTTTATTTACTTTATGCTGGATGGATAATGTTTTAGTTTTAATGGGAAGATGAGTTATTATCCAGATCTGGATAATAGTAATTGTGCCCATTACTGTACAGTATGTGTTTGGGGGGGGGGGGGTGTTGGGGGTAGAGGGGGGTCCCATTCATTGCCATTGGGGTTATCTTTGCTCTCATTGAGGGCATAGGTAACCACACTGGCAATAAATGGGTGTATTGTTTAGTACTGTGTTTGTATGTTTATTGTGGGTAGCGGGGTTGGGTGAAGGTGGTATTTGGCCCACGGTGGATGTTTATGCTTACCGGGTGGGTAGTGGGAGGAGTTAACGCATGCATTACCATAGCTATAGTAACAGCTAAGGTAATGAAGGGGTTAACTCCTCCCGCAAACCCCCTCCCCCCACAAGGTCTTAATACCCATCATGGGCCAAATACCACCCACCCCCGCTACCCACAATAAACCGAGCACTGGTAGGTAACCCTTTCATTGCCTTAGCGGTTAGCCGCTAGGGGGATGAAGCTGCCTGTAAATGTATTTTTATTGCATTGGATTAAAGCCGGAGGTCTCCGGAGCTGCTATTAATGTGTATCTCCCGGCTCCAATCCGATACAATACTAACAAATATTTATTTCTAAATCCTACTACCAAATCCCATCGAGATGAGATATGTGATAAGTTTGCTAGTTCCAACCCCCGATCAGATTATCGGGGCTACTAGAATAGTGTGATCTTATAAAAATGGCGATCTGGCGCTCTTTTCAGCTCCCGCTCCGTGTGTTTGAGCCGCGGCGGTACCGCTCGGAAAATGCACTCCCAACGAGTTTGGCAAGTTATCAAATCTTTCTGAATAGCAAACTGGCCAAATCGTTTGGGAACTGCTCAAAACGCTCGATGAGTTAGTTAATGAAGCTACTAGAATAGGACCCCTAGTGTCTGCAATATTGCAGCGCTGTGACAGGATACACAGCGTAGTATCTGTAATATTGCAGCGCTGTGACAGGATACACAGCGTAGTGTCTGTAATATTGCAGCGCTGTGACAGGATACACAGCGTAGTATCTGTAATATTGCAGCGCTGTGACAGGATACACAGCGTAGTGTCTGTAATATTGCAGCGCTGTGACAGGATACACAGCGTAGTATCTGTAATATTGCAGCGCTGTGACAGGATACACAGCGTAGTATCTGTAATATTGCAGCGCTGTGACAGGATACACAGCGTAGTGTCTGTAATATTGCAGCGCTGTGACAGGATACACAGCGTAGTATCTGTAATATTGCAGCGCTGTGACAGGATAAACAGCGTAGTATCTGTAATATTGCAGCGCTGTGACAGGATGCACAGCGTAGTATCTGTAATATTGCAGCGCTGTGACAGGATACACAGCGTAGTATCTGTAATATTGCAGCGCTGTGACAGGATACACAGCGTAGTATCTAATATTGCAGCGCTGTGACAGGATACACAGCATAGTATCTGTAATATTGCAGCGCTGTGACAGGATACACAGCATAGTATCTGTAATATTGCAGCGCTGTGACAGGATACACAGCGTAGTACCTGTAATATTGCAGCGCTGTGACAGGATACACAGCGTAGTATCTGTAATATTGCAGCGCTGTGACAGGATGCACAGCGCAGTATCTGTAATATTGCAGCGCTGTGACAGGATGCACAGCGTAGTATCTGTAATATTGCAGCGCTGTGGCAGGATACACAGCGTTGTATCTGTAATATTGCAGCGCTGTGACAGGATACACAGCGTAGTATCTGTAATATTGCAGCGCTGTGACAGGATACACAGCGTAGTATCTGTAATATTGCAGCGCTGTGGCAGGATACACAGCGTTGTATCTGTAATATTGCAGCGCTGTGGCAGGATACACAGCGTAGTGTCTGTAATATTGCAGCGCTGTGACAGGATACACAGCGTAGTATCTGTAATATTGCAGCGCTGTGACAGGATACACAGCGTAGTATCTGTAATATTGCAGCGCTGTGGCAGGATACACAGCGTTGTATCTGTAATATTGCAGCGCTGTGGCAGGATACACAGCGTAGTGTCTGTAATATTGCAGCGCTGTGACAGGATACACAGCGTAGTATCTGTAATATTGCAGCGCTGTGACAGGACAGATTATCTCAGGGTTTTTTAAGAGGGGAACAGCCAAAATACTGTCAGAAACTCACACGACACCTGAGAGATCCGCAGGAGAATTGGCCTTAGGACGTTGTTTTCTTTCCTCGGAGGGCGTGAGATTTTGGGAACGGCTGAAAACTGGACACAGATGAAGGCAGCAGAACCGGACCATTTATTGTGGGCACTCACAAATGCACAGGGAGTGTGAGCATGATATCATCCCACTGAGGGCCGACTGCTGACCCAGGCTTGTATTCCTCCGCCAGCCTTCCCAGCTTATCCTGTTATGGGCTATTTATCAGTCTGAACAAACAAAGACTCATTCAAGATAGCGGGAAAAGTTTTACCCGAAATCTAAATATACATACTTTCCTAATGTGTGGTGTAAATAGGCCGTCAGCCGCCACACCGCGCCAATCACTGGAGAGGCGCACACAACCAATAAAGAAGTCTTATGCTTTCAGGCCCCGATAGCAGAGGGGTTAAAGGTAGGTTACACATTACACATGTTACGTCGTCTGCGCGTCTTCAGAAAACATTTGAAAGTTCTAACAATTTATTAAAAGCAGGACATGAAGTCTCGGTGTTGTCACCGTGATGCTGTCACTAATGGAACTGGAAGCCCCGGTGATGATGTCTCTAATGGAACAGGAAGTCCCTTTGATGTCACCGTGAGGATGTCACTAATGGAACAGGAAGTCCCGGTATTGTCACAGTGACGATGACACTAACGAAACAGGAAGTCTCGGTGTTGTCACCGTGATGCTGTCACTAATGGAACAGGAAGCCCCGGTGATGATGTCTCTAATGGAACAGGAAGTCCCTTTGATGTCACGGTGAGGATGTCACTAATGGAACAGGAAGTCACGGTGTTGTCATGGCGATGACACTTCCCAGGTATGACAGACATCAGTGTGATGTCACAGAACTGCCAGCTCTCCCCAGGTGACAGGAAGATGCGATGTCACAGAATGACCCAGCAGCAGAGATACCTGTAACACTGGGGACCTGGCCTGACACTGGGGACACGTCGCTGATAAAGAAACTCCCTCTGACATGGGTACTTTATATTAATATCCCCGTCTATTCAAATTGCTGGTGGCTGTGTGTGTGTGGGGAGGAGGCATTGAAGGCTCCTGGCTGTGTGTGTGTGTGCACATTACAGGCTCCTGGCTGGCTGTGTGTGTGTGTGTGTGTGTGTGTGTGTGCGAGCATTACAGGCTCCTGGCTGGCTGTGTGTGTGTGGGGAGGAGGCATTGAAGGCTCCTGGCAGTGTGTGTGTGTGTGTGTGTGTGTGTGTGTGTGTGTGTGTGTGTGTGTGTGTGTGTGTGTGTGTGTGTGTGTGTGTGCATTACAGGCTCCTGGCTGGCTGTGTGTGTGTGGGGAGGAGGCATTTCAGGCTCCTGGCAGTGTGTGTGTGTGTGTATTCCTCACCTCCCTGCACTGGTCACTGTAAGATTGCCCACTCCCTGGGGATTTAAATCTCTAAAGCTTGGGTTACCCAGGGGCTGGTGTGCCAAGCACATTATGCCTTAATCAGTCTCTCCCGCCGCTGCCGCCATTCCCATCGCGGGGTGACGGACTGATAACGGGTTTCACCTGCTGGACCAGGCACTCTGGAGCCCAGCTAAGCAGGCAGCAAAGAAGCATGGTCTCAAATGTCCCAGAGACCTGGTGCCCAGCCAAAGCTAACAGATATACCTGCGCCCTCTGCAGAGCCTGGATACACTATGTATACACACACAGTCTATCGGCACTCAGGTCATTGGTATACTTGCCCGGTAGATACAGAGAAAGTAAGCTGCTGGCACTCACGGGATCTTGGAAAAGTGTCACTTGATATAATAAAGTGCATCATCCTTTCGGTGCTCACCAGGATCTTCACAAAGGTCAATAAGATCCCGTGTCTGCCAGCAGGCAACCTCTCCCGCTCTCTCTTTCCCCCTCTCTCACCTTCCCCCTCTCTCTCTCCCTCTCTCCCACTCTCTCTCTTCCTCTCTCTTTCCCCCTCTCTCTCTCTTTCCCCCCTCTCTCTCTCCCTCCCCCTCTCTCTTCCACTTTCTCCCTCTCTCCCCCCCTCTCTCCCCTCCCTGTCTCTCTCCCTCTCCCCCTCCCTGTCTCTCTCTCCCCTCCCTCCCTCTCTCTATCTCTCCACCTCCCCCTCTCTTTCCCTCCCCCTCTTCCCCTCTCTCTCTCCCCCTCTCCCTCTCTCTCCCCCTTCCTGTCTCCATCTCCACCTTCCTCTTTCTCGCCACCTCACTCTCTATCTCCACCTCCCTCTCTCTTTCTCCCCCCCTCTCTCTTTCTCCCCCCCTCTCTTTCTCCCTCATCCCCTCTCCCCCTCCCTCCCTCCCTCCCTCTCTCCCTCCCTCTCCCTTAATACCTTTTAACATATCAATCATATAAGATTGTCTTGTTCATAAGCCTGTATATACAGTGCAGGAGAGGTCGCTCACTTAGTATGTGCTGGAATCCAGGCTGGGGGCATTCCGTCCCAGTGTCCACAAACACAGTGATAGTAGAAAACAGGACAGGCACGCCAAAGCCAAAAAGGGGGTGTTTTATTGTTTCAACATTTCGCTTTTCTAAAGAGGGTCTGCGGCATATCCAATAGTTTGCCCAATTGCCTGGGGGCTCTGAAACGTGAGCGGTGATAGCAGTGAAAAATACAGTGTTATAATACACAAGCTACTTTTCCATTCTAGCTTAAACCTTTCTCAAGACATTTCTGGTAGAACCAAAACGTAGATAGCCTATTAAAACACTGAATTTTCTCACTGAAAGACCTGTGAGGGCCTGATTGCCTTTTTAACTGGTATATAACGATTTCTGGTAGTGTTTTTCTCCCAGTAGAACTCAGTGTTTCACAATTACAGTTCAGTGCGAGTTACGCGGCGATTTACATTGAATTTTATAGGCACAGTCCCTGCCCTGAAGAGCTTACATTCTAATATTGGTGCCTGAGGCACAGGGCCATCGCTGTGTGTTTGTTAAACGGTGCACATTTTTGTACGTGGTCTAATGTGCAAGTATAGCTCACGGTTACTGCGTCCGTAGATAATGTTATCGCTCCTGGTTACAAGAGAAGGCAGCGTCCTCGCTAACCAACGCGTGTTTCTTTTCTTTCAGAGCAAAAGAGTATGAAAGTGCATTAGAAGCAAGGAACCCTGTAACAGATTCACCGTACAAAGCTAAGTAAGTACATTCTCTCTCTGATTTCCAGTGACATGTAGAGCACACGGGATCTATGGATGAAGACTGAGGCTATATTGACATTAACATCGATTTTTTTTTTCATTTTGGGTGTCAACGAAACCAAGAATCCTTGTGTCATAACTTCACTACCCAGAATCCTAGTGTGCAGCTTAAAGCCGCAATCCTGCTTTCCTATTTTTTATGGTTACAGGATTGAGGTTTCCAGAGGTGAACTGGGTTCATTTCAGCTCCGGGGACCCCCTGCTTCCCGAGATACTTTCCTCCGCAGGGGGTGCTGCTAGCTGAGCTGTGTGGGGCTATGGAAATGGCAGATTTAAAGCTTCCGCATCAGACTGGCCAATAGGAAGCCGTGATATCATCTCTTGCGTCTTCCTATTGGCTCGCGTGACCTGTACATTTAAACCTGCAGAGCTGTCACCGGAGAGCAGGGAGCTGAATTCAACGCAGTTTAGCTCCGGAAACCCCCTGCTTCCGTCTTATTTGTTCTGCTGCTTTTATCGGCGTATGACATGTGACAATGACACAGATGTGGAGACCTGTTGGTGACACGCATGGGTGTTTCTTTCTGTAATATCCAAAAAGAAATGTGCCCAAACTTTCCGCTGCTTTGCCAATGGCTCAGGAACCCGACATTCACGTCACAGCACATCTGTACTTGGCAGTGAAAGTTGGATTTTAAGGTCATTCTTGTGATCTCAGACAGGATGCCTGGAGGTTCTTGAATGACTTTGTCACTCCAGCCAGGTCTGCAGAAGGAATATTCCAGCGCCGCTGCTCTTGACACTGGCCGTGCGAGTCACACAAATTGTTATTTTACCCGTGTTTTTAAATGGTAAAACTTTTCCAGGTTCCCGAAACAATGTCGGCTGTAATTAGACCTGTAAAATACAGATATTCAGCGTCTTTTCACTTTTTGGTGATAGAGAAATAGTGATAATTCAAGGCTCATATCCAATTGAATCTCCTGTATAGTTGGGAGAGTTGTCTGTCTGATCGCTCTGTGTTTGGACACCTTTTAAGATTCCGTAACCACATTTTGCATGATAGTTCCTGAGATCGAGGAGCAGGTTTGTGTCGATTTTTGGATACAATTGGATCGATTCTATTGTTAAATCTATGAGTTATTACAAGTTCTCTAAGCATGTTAGCTGCTGTGTTTTGTATCTGGCAGGCTATGTATCTGGTGACATTATAATGCACATAGCCTGGTGGCAGATAAGGAGTCAGATAGCTGTGAAGTTTACACAGAGTGAGGGAAGTCAGTTGGCGCGTGAGGAGAAAGTAGGAACGCTGCGGGAGGGGAGAGAGGCGGAGAGAATTGGGGACATCTTAAGGTATTAAAGGAAAGTGATGGGAGGGAGAGATATGGAAGGGGGCGGGGTGGAGGAGAGGTGAGGGGAGTGAGATGAGGGAAAGGGGGTAGCGGGGGAGGGGTGAGGTTGGTTTCTTAGAATTCCAGAGCAAAGCCAGGTACTTTCAGTTGGTATTTAATACCGTGGAGCTGCTTCCCAGCGCTGGAGAACATTTGAGTCCGATTCATTTGAATGCAGCTGATATCTACCCCAGCCCTGGGAAGCCCATTCACAGCACATTGAATAGGGGCCTGAGCTTGAAATCTTTCTGTTTCAACATACAGAAATGTGTTTTGGTGCAATTCTCCCTATATACAGTACAAAAGTGTTTTAGGGTTACATCTGGCTCAGCCAGTTAAGCAGAGAGGATCTCCGACCCGGAGGAATCCTTTAGGAAAATAATCTCTCTGTGAGAGAGGAGACGGTGTACACACACACACACACAGGCCGAGGAGCAGAGATGCCTGTGCGAGAGGAGACGGAGTACACACACACACAGGCCGAGGAGCAGAGAAGCCTGTGCGAGGGGAGACGGTGTACACACACACACAGGCCGAGGAGCAGAGAAGCCTGTGCGAGGGGAGACGGTGTACACACACACACACAGGCCGAGGAGCAGAGAAGCCTGTGCGAGAGGAGACGGTGTACACACACACACAGGCCGAGGAGCAGAGATGCCTGTGCGAGAGGAGACGGTGTACACACACACAGGCCGCTGAGACGAGAAGCCTGTGCGAGAGGAGACGGTGTACACACACACACATGGGCCGAGGAGCAGAGAAGCCTGTGCGAGAGGAGACGGTGTACACACACACACAGGCCGCGGAGCAGAGAAGCCTGTGCGAGAGGAGACAGTGTACACACACACACACGGGCCGCGGAGCAGAGAAGCCTGTGCGAGAGGTGACGGTGTACACACACACACACAGCCGCGGAGCAGAGAAGCCTGTGCGAGATGAGACGGTGTGTACACACACAGGCCGAGGAGCAGAGAAGCCTGTGCGAGAGGAGACGGTGTACACACACGAACAGGCCGCGGAGCAGAGACGTCTGTGCGAGAGGAGACGGTGTACACACACACACAGGCCGTGGAGCAGAGACGCCCGTGCGAGAGGAGACGGTGTACACACACACGGCCGCAGAGCAGAGACGTCTGTGCAAGAGGAGACGGTGTACACACACACGGGCCGCGGACCAGAGAAGTGGCAAGACTGGGACGGATTCTCTCGTTAGACACAATGCTTTTTGTCAGCTCTGGCGTATCTCTGCAGTTTAGTGGGATAAAGCAGATTGGGCCCAGAATGTAGTATTTACAGTTAGGTCCGGAAATAATTGGACACCGACATAATTGTCTGTACGCCACCACAATGGATATGAAATTAAACAACCGAGATGCAATAGAAGTGCAGACTTTCAGCTTTAATTCAAGGTGTTGAACAAAATTATCGTATGAAACGTTTACGAATTGCAACCATTTTAATACACAGTCCCCTTATTTCAGGGGCTCAAATATAATTGGACAAAATAACACAATCATAAATATAATGTTAATTTTTAATACTTTGTCGAGAATCCTTTGCAGGCAATGACTGCTTGAAGTCTGGAACGCATGGACATCACCAAATGCTGGGTTTCCTCCTTTGTGATGCTTTGCCATACCTTTACTGTAGCTGTCTTCAGTTGTTGTTTGTTCGTGGGTCTTTCTGCCTTAAGTTTTGTCTTTAGCAAGTGAATTGCATGCTCGATCAGGTTGAGATCAGGTGATTGACTCGGCCATTGCAGAATATTCCACTTCTTTGCCTTAAAAAACTCCTGGGTTGCTTTCGCAGTATGTTTTGGGTCATTGTCCATCTGTAAAGTGAAGCGCTGTCAAATCAACTTAGCTGAATTTGGCTGAATCTGAACAGACAATATATCCCTATACACTTCAGAATTCACCCGGCTACTTCTGTCTTCTGTCACATCATCAATAAACACTAGTGATCAAGTGCCATTGTAAGCCATGCATGCCCATGCCATCACACTGCTTCCACCATGTTTTACAGATGATGTGGTATGCTTCGGATCATGAGCCGGTCCAAGCCTTCTCCATACTTTTTTTCTTCCCATCATTCTGGTACAGGTTGATCTTAGTTTCATCTGTCCAAAGAATGCTGTTCCAGAACTGGGCTGGCTTTTTTGATATTGTTAAAAAGTCTAATCTGGCCTTTCTATTATTGAGGCTTATGAATGGCTTGCACCTTTTGGTGAACCCTCTGTATTTGCTCTCGTGAAGTCTTTTCTTTATGGTAGACTTGGATAATGATATGCCTACCCCCTGGAGAGTGTTCTTCACTTGGCTGGATGTTGTGAAGGGATTTTTCTTTACCATGGAAAGGATCCTACGATCATCCACCACTGTTGTTTTCCGTGGACGTCCAGGCCTTTTTGTGTTGCAGAGCTCACTAGTGAGTTCTTTTTTTCTCAGAATGCACCAAACTGTTGATTTGGTCGCTCCTAATGTTCCTGCTATCTCTCTGATGGATTTTCTTTCTTTTTTTTGCAGCCTAAGGATGCCCTGTTTCACTTGCATTGAGAGCTCCTTTGACCGCATGTTGTGGGTTCACAGCAACAGCTTCCAAATGTGAATGCCACACCTGGAATCAACTCCAGACCATTTACCTGCTTAATTGATGATGAAATAACGAAGGAATAGCCAACACCTGTCCATGAAACAGCTTTTGAGTCAATTGTCCAATTACTTTTGGTCCCTTGAAAAAGTGGGGGCTACGTATTAAAGAGATGTAATTCCTAAACCCTTCCTCCAATTTGATGTGAATACCCTCAAATTAAAACGGATAAACTGCACTTTAAGCCCACATTCATTATTTAACTGTACTGTAACTTGAATTTATTTTGGTACACAGCCGAAATAACAAAACTTGTATCAGTGTCCAATTATTTCGTTACCTAACTGTAGGTGTATTCTGCCTGTTCTTATTCAGTATCCCAACACTGGTCATGGTGCCAATTAATAAGTTGTGGCCCTGTCTAAATAATGAATAAATAAATATGAGCCCAACGTGAGGTCTTTTAAGTCAGATTAACCAACATTTGTTTTATTTGTATTTTTCTGATTTGATTTGTTCTTTAAACAGCCCAAAAGCCTCAAGCACAGTGTCCGCATGGCAACACCTGCTGTATATTCTCACATGCTCCCTCCCTGGCAGCACAGTTATTTTCCTGGAGAATGCAAAAGGTCTTATCCTGAGCTCCTCTGATAAGGCGCTCTGTCCTGTGATGTCACAAAGTGGGAGGGTCTGAGCAGCCGCTATAGCTGCCATTTTGTACTCATTCCTTAAGAATGAAAAACAAATTCAGAGATCAGAGAAGGGGAAGCTGCAAACACCCCTCATTGTAAAGTATGCGGGGGAAATCTCTACCAAATAAGCAATGAGCGTATAGTCAGGAAGTTATCTGTGCTGATCGCTGAGTTTTTTTGCATTTCATTTTACTTCATTTAAGAGATCTTTTTTCCCGCCTTTCCAAACTCAGTTTTTTCTCTCTTCATTGGATAGAACCGGTTTAAATATTACGTGTCCAGGAGGTTAAAATGGAGCTCTCCCATGAGCCCTGTGCATTGTAAAGGTTACCGTGGTAACCTCAGACACTAGAGATGAAGAAAATCATGTTTTTTAACTCATAAAAGGAATGCGAGCAGGACCTGCTCAGGGGGCGAGATACTGACATTATACCAGGTAAACTCACAGGATTCTGGGGGATTTCTGCTTTAAAGCAGTTTACGGGTGTCACCTTGATCTCACTTTCAAGGTCACCTTTGGGGGATTGAATGTTGCGGTTTCCTTTGTCCAGGCTGCAGCGACTCGCCAAAGACCTTCTGAAGCAGCTCCAGTCGCAGGACAGCGGGGCCTGGGCCGCCAATAAGGTGTCTGCTCTGGACCGCGCTCTGGGAGAAGTGTCCCGTATCCTGGAGAAGCAGGTAAGACCAACGGCTGCTGGATTCATTCCCAACGTGCGCGGTTCCTGTGTCTGACGCAGGAGGCCTTGGTGTGTAGACTGTGGGTCGGGGTCCTACACTTCCAGTCAAATGTTATCATCTAAGAAGATAGCTTTCCACTCCCTCTTACATGTGGTACCTAGAGAGTAAGCTTCCACAGGGGTGGCCATAATCGGCTTGCTGGCCGCCATTTTAAGTTCCCACCGATAGGGAACCTTAGTCATGAAACCTTTACCATCACTATGTAAAAGATTTTACTTCAACAGTACTGGGTTCTAGACAATAAAAAGCCGACTTAATTTAGTGACAGTGGTAAAAATCCCGGGACCCCCAGTAAATACCCAGAGGACCACCAACAGCCCACACATCTCAATGTGAAAGTTGCACTGATGCTATGAGCAAGACATACTCGTCAGTGATTTATACTGCAGCACAAGGCTGCGGAGACACCGAAGTGCCGTCTCTAATGCATTACATTCGGAATCACTGATATTTCTCATGGTTATTAGGGGCGGGTAAATGTTGTTTCTAGTTTTGAACGGCCACACGGTAATTGTTGCCTCTCTGCGGTCTGTCAGTAACCTGAGACAGATGTGTGTCATTACCCCGAGTAAACACACGCGCAGATGGGTCTCACACGGGCTCCTCCGAAATTCATCCAACTAATGCCGTATTCAGTGCAGGTTTCCCTGGACCTCGCGGGAACCTGAAACTCCCAGCTAGTATTTGCCAAAAACGCTAATTTAATTGGAGTGAAATGCCTCTTATTTTTGTTTCTTTTAATGACCTGTGTCACCGTTTGCTAAGTGACAATAAAAAAATGGAACAGACCGAGTGCTTTTCCAAGTCCCAGACTGTGACGGGCGGCAGACAAAACAAAGATACACAGCCTCGGATCCCGGGGGCTTCCTAGCAAGGAGAAGAAACTGCAGGAGTGGCCAACTGCAGTCCTCAAGGGCCATCAACAGGTCAGGTTTTGAGGATATCCCTGCTTCAGCACAGGTGGCTCAATCCCCACTTATTGAGCAACCTGTCTTGAAGCAGGAACTGGTTGAGCCACCTATGCTGAACCTGGGATATCCTGAGAACCTGACCTGTTGGTGGCCCTTGAGGACTGGAGTTGAGCCCCCTGCTCTACGTCTCTCATAGAAGTAATAATATTGCTTTATTGTTCTTTATGTTTTACTCACATGGATCTATAAATGTCTGCTATATTGTAGTGTCCTGATGGTATATTTGGGACACATTCTGTGAAGCGTCTTCTCCGCGCTGGGGGATATTTTAGTCCCATTGATTTGAATAGAGCAGATCTCTTCTCCAGCACTGGCATATTGACTAGGGATGTCAGTACGCTGCTTAAAGGTGCAATCCCAGATAATCTGCGAAAAAGTAACATTTTGCGCACACTGAAACGTGTCACTGTGTTCTGTAACCTCATTGAAGGATAGCATGCGGCTGGGCTCGTTTCTTTGGAAATGCGGAAACATTTATGGGGACTTTTCTCAGGGATTAAGGGGAAGAACAACATTTTTTTCAGGCAGCATTACTGCTAAAAAGAGAGGTTTGCCAGGAAGTCTCACGTAGGGGGTGCGAGTTTTAAGAAATATGCGTCAGTAATCGGCCGTTCCATGTTAGAATATCAGAGGGCTGTAATTTGTCGTGTAGCCTTATATCTGCCACGTATACAGACACGAGACAGCCCGGACTGCCACAGAGAGGGATTGCCAATAGGAGCAATCCAAGCAATATCCTACTTGTGTGTTTTATTTAAATAAATCAGTTCTGTAGTATTAGATAATACTTACTATATTTTTTTTAAATTCAGCTCTTAATGCCAATTTTAATGAGTGTTAATACACTGAGCAGCCTTTGCTTTCTATAGCAGGAAGATATTTGCAACATTTTCCTGTTTGTGATACTTTGTTGCCAATGTTCCCATCAGTTTGAGCTGCAAACTGTAACAATAGATAATGTTACCTAAGTAATATAAGGATACATTGTAGCTGCTGAGTGACACTGACTGAAGGATTGATGGAAACTGAAAGGCGGCCATTTAGTGAACCCTAGGAAGCTGGATCTTTGCTGATCTATCACGGGAGAGCCAATCAATCGGCAGCGTAGGTAATTAGTTTTCAATAAAGCTAATCAAAGGCTGTGTATATTAAATCAATAAGTTGTAAGTCTTGCTTGTATTTCCTCTTTAAAAGCCACAATTGAGGCATTACTTGAATCTTGGTGCACCTTCTATGTGCCGGCTTTCCCCCCCACACACAGCCCGTTGCCAATCAGATAGGGAAGTCAGTTTCCATCCCAGAGAGGTCCCCATTAAGTTTAAATCATGTTTCCAAAATTGAGACCATTAGCCTGGGCCCGGGCGGGGGTTTATATCACTTCCTGCATTAATATCTTATCAGGCATTCCCCATCGACAGTGCGGTTTCTAGATTACAGGAGCACGCGGGTGCCCTCTGCATGTCACTGGGAACCTCCAGCACAGTTTGGGGTCGCGCTCCCAGCCAGAAAAGCACCAGCACATTTCCGCCCTAATATCCTACATGTGCGACCCAGAGAAGCCGAAATTCCTGCAGACTCCAATTCATAACTGGACGTGCACATCATTGTCTCAGCAATTGCATGTTGTGAGAGGGCTCTGAGTTAGGGGGCGATGTCCCACGCAAATGACATGGGTGAGCTTCACGGGTCAGTACCTCCTGGGAAGGCTGAACTGCTGGCACTGGCATGTTCAGGGGGTTGTATGTAGATGATTGAAATCAAAGGCCAAACTAAATGTGTGTGTTTGTTTTTAACCCTTTCACTATGGCAGGCCTCTTTGGCAACAAGAAGGTTAAATACATTTTTCAACTTTTAATGTCTTATGATGAACCAAAAGTTGATGAGGTTTTTTTTGGGGGGGGGGTTGCAATCTGTACCTAAACTATTGTGATAAGACTGTTTGTAAGCTCTGTATATAGTGGGACATGGTGCTTCCAGGCCTTTTGTTGTTTTGTTTGGCTAAGGCCTCGGCCAAGATTCTTGCTGGTGGGCGGAGGCGCGTTGAGGCTCAGGGAAAGCGGGTGCTTTCCCTGGCCTTAGACAGCGCGCCGTCCGGGGGCGTGTCGGCGGGCGGGCCAGTGACGTCACGGAGCTGGTTCGCCCTCATTGGGCGAACCGCTCACGTGACCGGCCCTGCGCTCCGGCAAGCGGGAAAATTAAAAATTTCCCTAAGACCTACGCTTCCGCAAGCGCGCAGAAGCGTAGGCGAGCCCCTGCTAAAGCCGCTCTCATTGCGGCTGTAGGGGCTCAGGGCCGAGCGGAAGCGCGCCTCAGCTTGCCTCCGCCCGCAAGCAATATCCATGGACGCGGCCTAATAATGGCAGCATAATTATTACAGAGATAAAGGGAAACAAACAGTAGTTACGTTTAAAAACTCCTACTGCTGGTCTGAATGTGTTTCTCAATGCGTCATTTGCATTATCTTTAACCTATAGAATGTGCCATGGTCGTTATTTCACTGCTCCGAGTAGGGACTGCACCGTTGTATGAGAGCCTTTAGAGCAGGAGGGCGGCCAACTCCAGTCCTCAAGGACCACCAACAGGCCAGGTTTTCAGGATATCCCTCCTTCAGCACAGGAGGCTCAATCGACTGAGCCACTGATTGAGCCTCCTGTGCTGAAGCAGGGATATTCTGAAAACCTAACCTGTTGGTGGCCCTTGATGACTGGCGTTTGCCAACCCGTTTGCCAACCACTGAGCCAGATTGAGCCCCCTGTGCTGAAGCAGGGATATCCTGAAAACCTGACCTGTTGGTGGCCCTTGAGGACTGGAGTTGCTCACCCCTGCCTTAGAAGCGCTGATGTTAATTATGTTGATATTCCCTCCAAACATTTCTCCAGCTCAGAGAAGTAAATGTAGCGAACGCATTGGGTCAGGGAGCATGTCGCACAGCTCCGCTCTCCCCTGGGGACCTGACAGCGCTGAACAGCGGGTTCATGTTATCGGGGATGGTTAGCATTCTTCCTTGTGGCACCGGCTGAGCGGGAGAATATTCCTTTTGTTGAAGTGGGACAATAGATTGCAGATTTACTGCCAGTTCTGTCACTGAAACTGGACATAACTTCCTAGTGTGAAATACATTATACGAGCAGAGCGCAAACCAGCAGATCTACCCAGGAACAGGGAGAGCTCAATCACTGTTCCAGAGAGCTGATAATCTATGGTGTGTATGCATGTGCTGTGAGGCTGCTTCCCTGCACTGGAGAAGAATGGAGTCCAATCGTTGGAAGTTGATCTCTTCTCCAGCACTGGGAAGCAGCTTTACAGCTTATTACATATAGCACCGGGATGTTGGGTAACAACTGAGCTATTGAGGAGAGGAGCAAGGCCAGATCTGAGCATAAGAAGAGAGGAGCAAGACCAGATCTGAGCAGCAGGAGAGGAGCAAAGCCAGATCTGAGCAGCAGGAGAGGAGCAAGACCAGATCTGAGCAGGAGAGGAACAAGGCCAGATCTGAGCATAAGAAGAGAGGAGCAAGGCCAGATCTGAGCAGGAGGGGAGAGGAGCAAGGCCAGATCTGAGCAGCAGGAGAGGAGCAAGGCCAGATCTGAGCAGCAGGAGAGGAGCAAGGCCAGATCTGAGCATAAGAAGAGAGGAGCAAGGCCAGATCTGAGCAGGAGGGGAGAGGAGCAAGACCAGATCTGAGCAGCAGAAGGGGAGGAGCAAGGCCAGATCTGAGCAGCAGGAGAGGAGCAAGGCCAGATCTGAGCAGCAGGAGAGGAGCAAGGCCAGATCTGAGCAGCAGGAGAGGAGCAAGGCCAGATCTGAGCAGCAGGAGAGGAGCAAGGCCAGATCTGAGCAGCAGGAGAGGGGCAAGGCCAGATCTGAGCAGGAGGGGAGAGGAGCAAGACCAGATCTGAGCAGGAGGGGAGCAAGGCCAGATCTGAGCAGCAGGAGGAGAGGAGCAAGGCCAGATCTGAGCAGGAGGGGAGAGGAGCAAGACCAGATCTGAGCATAAGAGGAGCAAGACCAGATCTGAGCATAAGAGGAGCAAGGCCAGATCTGAGCAGAAGAGGAGAGGAGCAAGGCCAGATCTGAGCAGAAGAGGAGCAAGGCCAGATCTGAGCATAAGAGGAGCAAGGCCAGATCTGAGCAGGAGAGGAGAGGAGCAAGGCCAGATCTCAGCAGGAGAGTAGGAGCAAGGCCAGATCTGCCGCTTATATCTAAGTCTGTTACATAGAAATGCAGAATATAACCAGCATGCGATTAAACTTAGGGACCAAAATCTATAACACAAAAGAGAGTTTCCACATTTTCAAAAAGTATTTCAAATTACTCATCTATTTTATTTAAAGGTCCCAGATTATGACAGTTATATCTTTTAACCCCGCACTGCCAGAGGTGCCAGCAACCACTGCAAAGCAAACCTAAATATCATTGTGTGGTAAGTGTTCATCATTAAATGTTAGTACAGAAAAGGCAAAACAGATTGTGTGTATACACATACACACACACATACACACATACACACACACACACACACACACACACACACACACACACACACACACACACACAACGAATGAAGAGAATGGTTGGCTTCCTGTATACTTCCTTATGATCGGGGTCAGTACGTGTGACAATCTTCTGACATGCTTTTTATTTAACGGCAGCCTTATTTTATGTATTTTATTCCCCGGCCGTCCCCTCGGACTCGTTAATCCCAAGCGTTCCTGATCAATAGGGTCCCAGGAGATTGATTTATCTGTCGGCCTCAGTGTTTATGACAGCGCCCATATAGGCTCATTTCTAGAAGTGGGCAGTAATTCTCTTGTTAAGGGGGCGGGAGGAAGAGTCCTGATGGTGTCAGACATTGACTGGAGGGAGGAGAGTTGACACTGTTAATTGAATTTCCCTGGGGAGAGGGAGAACACACTTATTGAGTAGGAGGAGCAGCTGTGAGCTCTTATAGTGCTTGGGCCGGATGCATTGAAGTACCTCTGCTAATAGCTGAGATTGGATACACAATGTCCCTCCGGGACCGGAGAGAGTAGTACAATAGCTTCTTTCCACTCACTAAATGGACTTTCTTTACAAGCTGCACCATAAAAGAGTTACATGGAAAAGCCTCCCATAGATCCCTTTCTAATCAGCTCCATTACCATTTAGCCCATGCACTCAGCATCATGCAGATGTGAGAGCGTGCACAACACCGCGCGGGGTGTGTGTGCTCAGTAAGTGTGTCACCGCAGAGAAGTGTGCATTGATACACCGCGGGGGGGGGGGTGTGCTCAGTAAGTGTGTCTGTGTGTCACTGCAGAGAAGTCTGCATTGATACACCGCGGGGGGTGTGTGCTCAGTAAGTGTGTCTGTGTGTCACTGCAGAGAAGTGTGCATTGATACACCGCGGGGGGTGTGTGCTCAGTAAGTGTCTCTGTGTGTCACTGCAGAGAAGTGTGCATTGATACACCGCGGGGGGTGTGTGCTCAGTAAGTGTGTCTGTGTGTCACTGCAGAGAAGTGTGCATTGATACACCGCGGGGGGTGTGTGCTCAGTAAGTGTGTCTGTGTGTCACTGCAGAGAAGTGTGCATTGATACACCGCGGGGTGTGTGCTCAGTTAGTGTGTCAGTGTGTCACCGCAGAGAAGTGTGCATTGATACATCGCGGGGTGTGTGTGCTCAGTTAGTGTGTCTGTGTGTCACCGCAGAGAAGTGTGCATTGATACACCGCGGGTTGTGTGTGCTTAGTAAGTGTGTCTGTGTGTCTGACTGTTGCTATAACCGCTGCCTATAACTCCACCCATAACTCCCCCTTTAATAGTGGTTTGCAACCTTTTTTGGTTAAGTAACCCTATAATTATATTAATAAATTCTGAGGAATCCAAACCCTCTCTAATATTGTGTCTGAGATCAGATGCATTGTAAGGAACCCCAACCCTCTCTAATATTGCGTCTGAGATCAGATGCATTGTAAGGAACCCCAACCCTCTCTAATAGTGCGTCTGAGATCAGATGCATTGTAAGGAACCCCAACCCTCTCTAATAGTGCGTCTGAGATCAGATGCATTGAAAGGAACCCCAACCCTCTCTAATAGCGCGTCTGAGATCAGATGCATTGTAAGGAACCCCAACCCTCTCTAATAGCGCGTCTGAGATCAGATGCATTGTAAGGAACCCCAACCCTCTCTAATAGCGCGTCTGAGATCAGATGCATTGTAAGGAACCCCAACCCTCTCTAATAGCGCGTCTGAAATCAGATGCATTGTAAGGAACCCCAACCCTCTCTAATAGCGCGTCTGAGATCAGATGCATTGTAAGGAACCCCAACACTCTCTAATAGCGTCTGAGATCAGATGCATTGTAAGGAACCCCAACCCTCTCTAATAGCGCGGCTGAGATCAGATGCATTGTAAGGAACCCCAACCCTCTCTAATAGCGCGTCTAAGATCAGATGCATTGTAAGGAACCCCAACCCTCTCTAATAGCGCGTCTGAGATCAGATGTATTGTAAGGAACCCCAACCCTCTCTAATAGCGCGTCTGAGATCAGATGCATTGTAAGGAACCCCAACACTCTCTAATAGCGTCTGAGATCAGAAGCATTGTAAGGAATCCCAACCCTCTCTAATAGCGCATCTGAAATCAGAAGCATTGTAAGGAACCCCAACCCTCTCTAACAGCGCGTCTGAGATCAGATGCATTGTAAATTCTTCTGTATTTGGTACAGTTTTCAAATGACCTGAAAATTGCAGGGAACCCTAGGGAGGCCGGCATAACCCCTGTTGAAAAACACTGCTATAACCGCTCCCTATAACTCCTCACCCATCTGCCCCTATAACTCCTCCCCTAACGGCTCCCATAACTCTTCTCTATAACCCGTTCCATAACCCCTCCCTATAACCCCTTCTTATAACCCCTCCCTATAACCGCTCTGTAGGATACACGTGCAGAGGTACAACCAGGGAGACATATTTGGGGAAAATAAACCCTGGCTTTTATTCATCCTGTTGCTGCATACAATACAGTGTAAGGAAGCACACAAATAAACCAACATCCTATCCCTATGTGAGGGATAACTCACTCTCCCTGTCCCTATCTGCAGGGCTGGGAGGATAGGCCTCTTTCCAACCTATGACCCCAAAGTCCAAAGAGGTACCTATAAGCAGGAGGCTCTCTCTGTATGTCAGTCTCTGGGTTGTGTGCTTTGGGGGGCCAGCCTCTGGCAGGTTCCAGTATCCTCTGTGCCCTGGATGTAGAGGGTCTGCTTTCAGGGTGTCCTGCAGGCAGCACAGTCCTTCTGTGCTCAGAGATCTCCTGCAGTTCAAGCAGGAGCTTTTCTACCTGTCTGATGAGCCAGGTGGAGACAGGTTAATTGTCTGTAGCTGCAATTAACCAGCTCCCTGCTGGATTCCTCAGACCAATACATGCTTTCTATTGAAGCTCTTTTTAGACAGGGGTTAATGCCCGGTCACAGGACCCCATAACTCCTCTCCTAATTCCATATCCACTCCCCAGATCGCCCACTGACACAAATGCAGCAAAGTTATTTTACCGAGCACCTTCACACACTAATGGGAAGTGGTACACCATGATACATTGACTCTCCCCTGCAGATAATGCCTGCTTTGTCACCGTGTTTGTGTGAACGCTTGCCTGTGACGCGCTGTGTATTGGTTGCTACAACGTGTACACAAAGACATGGGTGGGTTTTTTTTCCTTTTATCTCTGAAAAGCTTCAGGGCTTGTAAAATCCTGAGGTAGTAATCCCAGATAATGGGCATATTGTCCTGCACCAGTGGCCACCCAGCAGGGGAGTTAACCCCTGCCACACCGCACACTGCCCACACAGGACCACCGGGACCTCCTGACAGTGACATGTTTAATGAGGTTAGAACACCAGGCGTAGCCTTGGACTTCAATGGCATGTCCCTCGTAGTACATGATACGCCCCTATAGAGATTAATGTGATGTCTCTCATTACACAATATGCCCCTATAGAGATTAATGGGATGTCTCATTGCACGATACACCCCTATGGAGATTAATGGGATGTCTCTCTCATTACACGGGGCGTCCCTATAGAGATGAATGGGATGTCTCTCTCATTACATGATACACCCCTATAGAGATGAATGGGATGTCTCTCTCATTACACGAAACGCCCCTATAGAGATTAATGGGATGTCTCTCTCATTACACGATACACCCCTATAGAGATTACTGGGATTTCTCTCTCATTACACGAAACGCCCCTATAGAGATTAATGGGATGTCTCTCTCGTTGCATGATATGCCCCTATAGAGATTAATGGGATGTCTCTCCCTATAGAGATTAATGGAATGTCTCTCTCATTACACAAAACTCCCCTATAGAGATTAATGGGATGTCTCTCCCTATAGAGATTAATGGGATGTCTCTCCCTATAGAGATTAATGGGATGTCTCTCTCATTACACAATACGCCCCTATAGAGATTAATGGGATGTCTCTCTCATTACACAATAAGCCCCTATAGAGATTAATGGGATGTCTCTCTCATTACACGATACGCCCCTATAGAGATTAATGGGATGTCTCTCTCATTGCATGATACGCCCCTATAGAGATTAATGGGATGTCTCTCTCATTGCATGATACGCCCCTATAGAGATTAATGGGATGTCTCTCTCATTACATGATACACCCCTATAGAGATTAATGGGATGTCTCTATCATTAAATGATATGCCCCTATAGAGATTCATGGGATGTCTCTCTTAGTACACAATATGCCCCTATAGAGATTTATAGGATGTCTCTCTTAGTACATGACACACCCCTATATAGATTTATGGGATGTCTCTTGGCACAAAATATGCCCCTATATAGTTTATTGGGATGTAGCCTTGGACTTCAATGGCATGTCCCTCGTAGTACATGATACACCCCTATAGAGCTTAATGTGATGTCTCTCATTACACAATATGCCCCTATAGAGATTAATGGGATGTCTCATTGCACGATACACCCCTATGGAGATTAATGGGATGTCTCTCTCATTACACGAGGCGTCCCTATAGAGATGAATGGGATGTCTCTCTCATTACATGATACACCCCTATAGAGATGAATGGGATGTCTCTCTCATTACACGAAACGCCCCTATAGAGATTAATGGGATGTCTCTCTCATTACACGATACACCCCTATAGAGATTACTGGGATTTCTCTCTCATTACACGAAACGCCCCTATAGAGATTAATGGGATGTCTCTCCCTATAGAGATTAATGGGATTTCTCTCTCGTTGCATGATATGCCCCTATAGAGATTAATGGGATGTCTCTCCCTATAGAGATTAATGGAATGTCTCTCTCATTACACAAAACTCCCCTATAGAGATTAATGGGATGTCTCTCCCTATAGAGATTAATGGGATGTCTCTCCCTATAGAGATTAATGGGATGTCTCTCTCATTACACAATACGCCCCTATAGAGATTAATGGGATGTCTCTCTCATTACACAATAAGCCCCTATAGAGATTAATGGGATGTCTCTCTCATTACACGATACACCCCTATAGAGATTAATGGGATGTCTCTCTCATTGCATGATACGCCCCTATAGAGATTAATGGGATGTCTCTCTCATTGCATGATACGCCCCTATAGAGATTAATGGGATGTCTCTCTCATTACATGATACACCCCTATAGAGATTAATGGGATGTCTCTATCATTAAATGATATGCCCCTATAGAGATTCATGGGATGTCTCTCTTAGTACACAATATGCCCCTATAGAGATTTATAGGATGTCTCTCTTAGTACATGACACACCCCTATATAGATTTATGGGATGTCTCTTGGCACAAAATATGCCCCTATATAGTTTATTGGGATGTAGCCTTGGACTTCAATGGCATGTCCCTCGTAGTACATGATACACCCCTATAGAGCTTAATGTGATGTCTCTCATTACACAATATGCCCCTATAGAGATTAATGGGATGTCTCATTGCACGATACACCCCTATGGAGATTAATGGGATGTCTCTCTCATTACACGAGGCGTCCCTATAGAGATGAATGGGATGTCTCTCTCATTACATGATACACCCCTATAGAGATGAATGGGATGTCTCTCTCATTACACGAAACGCCCCTATAGAGATTAATGGGATGTCTCTCTCATTACACGATACACCCCTATAGAGATTACTGGGATTTCTCTCTCATTACACGAAACGCCCCTATAGAGATTAATGGGATGTCTCTCCCTATAGAGATTAATGGGATTTCTCTCTCGTTGCATGATATGCCCCTATAGAGATTAATGGGATGTCTCTCCCTATAGAGATTAATGGAATGTCTCTCTCATTACACAAAACTCCCCTATAGAGATTAATGGGATGTCTCTCCCTATAGAGATTAATGGGATGTCTCTCCCTATAGAGATTAATGGGATGTCTCTCTCATTACACAATACGCCCCTATAGAGATTAATGGGATGTCTCTCTCATTACACAATAAGCCCCTATAGAGATTAATGGGATGTCTCTCTCATTACACGATACACCCCTATAGAGATTAATGGGATGTCTCTCTCATTGCATGATACGCCCCTATAGAGATTAATGGGATGTCTCTCTCATTGCATGATACGCCCCTATAGAGATTAATGGGATGTCTCTCTCATTACATGATACACCCCTATAGAGATTAATGGGATGTCTCTATCATTAAATGATATGCCCCTATAGAGATTCATGGGATGTCTCTCTTAGTACACAATATGCCCCTATAGAGATTTATAGGATGTCTCTCTTAGTACATGACACACCCCTATAGAGATTTATGGGATGTCTCTTGGCACAAAATATGCCCCTATATAGTTTATTGGGATGTCTCTTAGTACATTATATGCCCCTATAGAGATTAGTGGGGGATCTCCCTCTTAGTACATAATACGCCCCTATAGAGATTAGTGGGGGATCTCACTCTTGGTACATAATACACGCCTATAGAGATTAGTGGGGGATATATCTCTTGGTACATCATACACCCCAATATAGATTAATGAGATGTGTCTCTGATTACACGATGCGCTCCTTTAGAGATGAATGGGATGCGTCTCTCATGACATGATACACCCCTATAGAGATTAGTGGCGGGATCTCACTCTTAGTACACGATACTCCCCTATATAGTTTCATGAGGTTGCCCTCTTACACCATAAGATGTTCCTGTAGGCTTCAGTGGGATGGAATTCTCACACCATCAGGTGCCGCGTCCGTTTAATAATAACGCTGACCCTACGTTTGTAGTGTCCCCGATATGTTCTGCAGCGTAATCACTCAATGGGCCAGGAGGTCTCTGCTCCGCGTAGCTTACACTCTAATATCAAGGTACGTCCTTCAGGAAACTCGCTTGTGCGTGATGTGCATCTTCTGATGGGCATTATAGTTAAACAGTGGGGCCATATAGTATTCCTACAGCGCTGGTACATAAATTAACCTAAAGGGGACATCGAGATTCATGCAGGCTCCAGGACCCTTATTCTAGATACGGAGGATCCGTCTGCCCCTCGCTCTGGAAGATTTAGGGTCCGTTCATGTGAACGGGGCTGAAATCTTCCCTGACGAGGGGAATGCGCATTATAGAGTCAGGTGCTGGGAGTTTAGCCAAGCTTTGTACAGAACAAGGATTAGCAGGGAGGGGATATCAGCCATTTCAAAGAGGATAGAAAGAGCACGACAATCCGATTTATTCTGACTGGTTGATGTCCGACGGATAAATAGGACGAGCGGATCTGCTGGGATTCAGTGTTCCCGGAGAACATTTGTAGCAGGATACAAACAAGTTCAACTATACACTGCGACGGGGATTCAGTCTTTGCGATGAGCTGGTCACACATACATATGCTACCGGTTCATTGGAGGCTATATTTAGTGACCCGCACACGCCGCCCCCTCGCCGCACCCCACCCCCACCAGCTTCTCCTTGTCTTTGCGATCCCGGGATAACGCTTCTCTCCCCTCGCTCGGATTTGCAGCTACTGTATTTCCATTTCGGGCAAAGTGTTTGCCGCAAACCTTCAAACAGCCGGGTCAGAGCGGAGCAGCCTCGGGCCGCTGGGGTTTATCACATCGCTCAGCACGTGTCAGGATCGCTGGGTCTCGGCAGCACTGACTCACTGCTCACATGGCAAGCTGCAGACTTTCTGTGAGCAGCAGGGCGGCCAACTACAGGCCCCAAGGGCCGCCAAACGGGTCAGGTTCTCAGGATATCCCAGGTTCAACACAGGTGGCTCAATTGGTTCTCAGCTTCAGCAAAGGTGGCTTAATAAGTGGATGAGTCGTTGCCAACTCCAGTCCTCAAAGGCCTACAACAGGTCAGGTTTTCAGGATATCCCAGCTTCAGCACAGGTGGCTCAATCAGTCCCTGCTTCAGCACAGGTGGCTCAATCGGTCCCAGCTTCAGCACAGGTGGCTCAATCGGTCCCAGCTTCAGCACAGGTGGCTCAATCGGTCCCAGCTTCAACACAGGTGGCTCAATCGGTCCCTGCTTCAGCACAGGTGGCTCAATCAGTGGCTCAGTCTTCGACTTCAACTGAGACTGAGCCACTTGTGCTGAAGCAGGGATACCCTGAAAACCTGACCTACTGGTGGCCCTTGAGGACTGCAGTTGGCCACTCCTGTCTTCCAGCAACGAAGGCCAGCAAGAAAGTGTTTGTTTGCATGAGAAAGCAAAGGCATTGATTGCAAGTTGAAGCCCTGTGCTGCTGTGCATTGTATCGCTGCGCAAACGCTGCGAGTAGTAAGACCAGTAGGGTTTCTGTAGGGGAAATGGTGGCAGCACCGGGAGAAGGACTAACGTACAGTATACTGTATCTAAACTACCATATATTATTCGGCTTTCAGTAAAGACGTCTGTCTCCCATGGGCCCAATCATTTCTTCATCTCTGTCCCCCCCACCCCCCCAAATATATATACATCCCGAGTATTATTCCACTGTATCACACGGAGCTCCGGACGTGGCAGCCAAACACCGCAACATGGCGGTGGCCACCCGTTTTTAGCGAGGACGCGGCTGAATGACAAGCCACGTGACCGTCCCCGAGCTCCCGACCTGTTATCTGCTAAACCGGCAACAGGACGCGTCAGTGTTTGGGGGAACGCGCGTGAGAAAGGGTTAATGTAATATCTACAGAAGCACAGGGAGGGAGGGAAGCGGAAACACACTTTCTTGTTCTTTACAGCGGGCCACGTGTGTGAATAAAACGCCGCGGTGCTGCAGGGCTGTAACACATAATGTTACTCTGCGTGTGTGAATACGCATCAGTAGCACAGTGTTACACCCCCGTGCCTGCTGACCTCTGACCAATGCTGATCCTGCATAGCGCTGTGTATATCCACGCTCATTATCAGACGGAGATCCACATGTTCAGGGGGTTCTCCGCCCACTAGAGGGCACTAGCGGCAGGCGGTCCAGATAAGAGGAGCTTTATCAGTCAGTGTATTCTGTAATCACTGACTTCTAAAGGTTATTCATTTACTGGGGCAGCCTGTTGTAAAACACAATATACTTACATCACGCTGCCTCTTCAGTTAGTTTAAAAACAAACTCCTCCTATTGCCCCATATAACTGCTCCCTATCTCCTCCTATTCCCCCATATAACTGCTCCCTATAACTCCTCCTATTACCCCATATAACTGCTCCCTATTACTCCTCCTATTACCCCATATAACCTCTCCCTATAACTCCTCCTATTACACCATATAACAGCTCCCTATTACCCCATATAACAGCTCCCTATAACTCCTCCTATTACCCCATATAATAACCACTCCCTATAACTCCTCCTATTACTCCATATATCCCCTCCCTATAACTCCTCCACGATGGGCTGCAGGTGAGCTCCTGCAGGGGAGCCAGGATGGCCTTAGACCCAGGGGTTGGTGTCTGTGTGTTGGAGATGGAAGTAGGAGAGGCTGCAGGCTGCAGCAGCAGCGGTGTAGGCCTTGAGGAGCCTGAATGTAATTTACAGGAGAGTTTGGAGAGAAAGGAAAGAGCAGAACAGAGTCTGCTTAAGAAAGAAGAGAAACAAGCTTTATTGCGGAGGTATAACAGTAAGGTAGAATAATTGGAAATAGAAAATTACAGAAATGTCGTGGTTCTGAGAGAGCTGTGCGCAAGAAGCAAATACATCGTCTGCGTAATGAACTAACCCGATTGAAAGGTGAGCTTGCTAAAATAGCAGTGGTTCCAGTCAAACAGAAACGTTCCCTTTCAAAAACAATTGAAATGCTAACCCACAGTGCAGAGCAAAATGCAGAGCAAAGTGTTGAGCAAGGCGCAGAGCAAAGTGCTGAGCAGGGTGCAGAGCAAAATGCAGATTCATGTTGTGGAACAAGAGGCCAGAACTCCAGCAAGAGTCACATTAAAAGCTCTCAAGAAAAGATAAGTTTGGTGACGCCTAAAAGAAGTGGGAGAGAAACTAGATCCCACAACAAGTCTGTGAAGCCTAACGATAAAACAGTGAACTTATCCCAGGAAAATTCTGATTCAGATCCTGACAGTTTAATTCAATCAACTGCCAAGAAAACCCCAAAGGGTAAAGCTGCTAAAGAAAAGAAAGCAAAGGACCGGCAGCTAAAAGTCTCTACAGGAGAATGTAACGGCCCTGTAATAGGGTCCAAAGACTTCAGGGAAGGGGACTCACCTCAGGGTGTATCAGACTGTGAGCAAGGATCTGTTCCAGAGCTTCCAGCATCCCAGGGGTTAATAGCAGAAACAGCCAAAAATTTGGTTAACAGCTCATTACAAGCAAAGAAAGCAGCAGACACCTGTGATGTTGGGTTATCTCAGACTCCCACCCTGGGAGAGGTCATGGAAATTACAGGGAACTCTGTAGAGCAACAAAGTGAGAATCTAGAAACTCTGAGAGGAGATCAGCTGGAAATGGAGTTTGTGCCTGAGAGCAGTGAGCCAGAGAAGCCATGCTCACCTGGGCTTACAGAACCACCCCCCTGCTTATTAGCAGGTCCTGTGATTCAGAACTCTGAGAGGGGAGAACAACAGGTGGTAATCAGCAGCAATGGAGACAGCATTAACCCTGTAGTGCCTGGGAGTGAAATTAAGGTTGTGGAGACTGAAATCTCGGCTCCTATCCATATAGTTTCTGATAATAGAGTGACCCAATCAGAAGATGGGGTAAAGCAAAGTAATGGCATTAAGGTAACCCCAGTTCATACAGCACCTCCCTCGGCCTGGAGTGGGAGATCCTTTGTGAGCGCTGTGGCCAGAAATGTTCAACCTTTAAAAAAGGAGGAATGTGGTAAAGTTGAGGTATAAAGGCAGTGAGGAGATGAAGCCTGACAGGATTTTTGTTGGAAAACATCTATTTAAAGAATCCTTGGGCTTCAGAGCAGATGAAATGTATGCACTCATCCATGTTCCAGGCACCTGTGAGTATGATGTCAGCTTTAAGAGACCTCAGACTTTGGACTATTTCTGGACAAGATATGAGAGTTTAAAAAATACTGAATTATGGAAATCCTTTGTTGCTATTCCTGTGTCCAAACCGTAAAGAAAGTCTGTAACAATTCTCTTCAGACACGAATCAGTCCCAATATCAGATATTCTGATATGGCTTGGCAGACAATGTGAAGTACTGGCTCCACCTACAAGAATTATGGATGAAGAAGACATCTGGATTGGAGGTTGGAAAGAGCAAGTTAGACTTTTGCGACATGGCAATGTTACAAAGCATCTCCCCAACTCCTTCTTCATAAGAAGAGAAAAAGGAAATTGTTTTTATTATGGTCAGCTAACCTTGTGCCATAGATGTGGTTCAGCCAGGCACTTAAGTATTTCCTGTGATGTTCTAAAATGCAACTTGTGCCAGTCTGTGGGCCACAAGAGAACAAGTTGTACAAAGATTAAATGAAATCTATGAGGTCAATTTGGACATTCCTATCGGAGTTGTGCAGAAGCATGGCACAATATTTCAGGAATATGGGAACAGGAAGTGGATTTTGAAGAAAACAAAGCACTTTTTGATCGTGCCTTGAGAGTTGCTGATAGAATTTGTTCAGATCAGCCTGGGAAAAGAGTTTGCTCAGATCCACCTGTGGACAAAGTTCGCCTAGATCTAATGTCAGATGAAGAATTTAGGGTTAGGTTTAGACATGGCCCAAGGAATATTAGAAGATCCTTTAGAGGGAACCTCCTCAAACTCACTGGAACAAGAATTCACAGATTGTGTTGACATGGGCCAAGGAATATTAGAAGATCCTTTAGAGGGAACCTCCTCAAACTCATTTCCAGAAGGAAAAGAGTGTAATCCTGACGGGTGGTAAAGATAAAAACAGAACGCAGAATTGGATACAGCATAAAAGAAGGAAGAAGGTTACAGTAAAAAGACTTGGAGGAACTCTTCGACTTCCACCAGGTCCCGCTGGTAAGGTTCCTCCAGTGCCTGTAAAGAACTGTTTTTCTGCTCTTAGGAGGGATTGGGGTTCAAGAGTGGAAGACCCTGATGACATCGAGGAACTTTCCTTATCTGAAGAGGAGCATAATATGGATATTTCCATAGTGCAAGAGGTTTGGGTCATTGGGGGATAATGTCAGGAAAAAGAAAAAGTAATACGGTGCCTAAAAAATGTTTGTTTATAAATTAATCCTTTAAAGGTAGCAGCTATTAATGTGGTAGTTAGGGCTTTTATTTAGTTTCAATTAAAAATGTGCATAAAGGAAATGTGAAGTTGCTGTTGAAAGGTGAAAGGTGGGAACAAATGCTGAGCTAATATTTATATAGTGTAAGTTCGTACCTAATGTGCAGTTTTTGGTTTGTAAAGTGATTTGTGAAATGTAATGTTGGAATTTTTTTTCAATAAAAAGGGTTCCTCCTTTTACCCCATATAACCTCCCTTTAACAACTCCTATTACCCCATATAACCTCCCTATAACTCCTCCTATTACCCCATATAACCCCTCCCTATAACTCCTATTGCCCCATATAATCGCTCCCTATAACTCCTATTACCCCATATAACTGCTCCCTATAACTCTTCCTATTACCCCATATAACCGCTCCCTATAACTCCTCCTATTACCCCATATAACCCCTCCCTATAACTCCTATTGCCCCATATAATCGCTCCCTATAACTCCTCCTATTACCCCATATAACTGCTCCCTATAACTCTTCCTATTACCCCATATAACCTCCCTATAACTCCTCCTTTTACCCCATATAACCCCTCCCTATAACTCCTATTGCCCCATATAATCGCTCCCTATAACTCCTCCTATTACCCCATATAACTGCTCCCAATAACTCCTCCTATTACCCCATATAACCGCTCCCTATAACTCCTCCTATTACCCCATATAACCGCTCCCTATAACTCCTATTGCCCCATATAATCGCTCCCTATAACTCCTCCTATTACCCCATATAACTGCTCCCAATAACTCCTCCTATTACCCCATATAACCTCTCCCTATAACTCCTCCTATTACCCCATATAACTGCTCCCTATAACTCCTCCTATTACCCCATATAACTCCTATTGCCCCATATAACTCCTCCTATTACCCCATATAACTGCTCCCAATAACTCCTCCTATTACCCCATACACTGGCGACACACTTTATTCGAGCTTGGCTAGTCCCACGAATTCGGGTATACCCGGGTGTATTGAGGTTTGTGACTGTTTTCTGCCCGAGTGCATTGAGTTATTTTCCAAGCAGGGATTGAAGCATTTTATTCCCGCTGGCTGCAATACTGCACAGTATATATATATATACTGCATTACAATTCATGAATTTATGCCATCTGGTAGACACGCGAAGCATTGCAGCCTATTAAATCCTAATCATTATCATTTAACAGATCAGCCGCCCATCAGCCAGGCATGAACCCAGGCTGGGAAGGCAAATGCAACGGGGCTTGTCAGAGGTGAGGAGCGGCGCATTCCAGGTATCTGCCAGGTACATACCGGGTATTTGCTCGAATAAAGTGTGTCGGTGCAGTATAACCGCTCCCTATAACTCCTCCTATTACCCCATATAACCTGTCCCTATAACTCCTCCTATTACCCCATATAACCGCTCCCTATAACTCCTCCTATTACCCCCTATAACTCCTCCTATTACCCCATATAACCGCTCCCTATAACTCCTCTTATTACCCCATATAACTCCTATTGCCCCATATAACTCCTATTACCCCATATAACTCCTATTGCCCAATATAACTCCTCCTATTACCCCATATAACTCCTATTGCCCCATACAGTACAACTCCTCCCTATAACTCCTCCTATTGCTTGATAACCACATTGAGTTAAAAAATAAAGTACAATGAAAATCTTGGCTTAAATATAAAGATCCGGTTCTTGTAACGTTATTTTAACTAGTATCGAGATCTCACGTTTACAGTATGTGATGAGGCAAGAGCGCAAGGTTACCAGAAGTTATTCTTTTATGGAAAACAAATTCAGAAGCCACGTGCTCCTCCCAAATTAGCTGGCAATTTATTACATCTTTTACATGTTGGTCTTTCACCAAAGGAGACATTTGTTATGCAGACACCGGCACGAAATGTATAATATTACGTATTGTCCTATGGGCTAAACATCGTCACTGTTTCAGGAGCAGATAGCAGTCTGGGACCGAACATCACTTCTATACCAAACATTAGGGGATTACTTTCTATATGCATCCAATATATTAAACTGTGAGCAGGTTTCACCCGTGTCCCGCGTCTCTCGCTCGGGTGTCCCGCGTTTCCCTCTAGTGTCTCGTGTTTCCCGCTCGTGTGTCCTGCGTTTCCCGCTCGTGTGTCCCGCGTTTCCCGCTCGTGTGTCCCGCGTCTGTCGCTCGTGTGTCCCGCGTTTCCCACTCGTGTCCCGCCTTTCCCGTTCGTGTGTCCCGCCTTTCCCGCTCGTGTGTCCCGCCTTTCCCACTCGTGTGTCCCGCGTCTCTCGCTCGGGTGTCCCGCGTTTCCCGCTCATGTCCCGTGTTTCCCGCTCATGTCCCGCGTTTCCCGCTCGTGTGTCCTGCGTTTCCCGCTCGTGTGTGATGCGTTTCCCGCTCGTGTGTCCCGCGTCTGTCGCTCGGGTGTCCCGCGTTTCCCGCTCGTGTGTCCCGCGTTTCCTGCCCGTGTGTCGCGCGTTTCCCGCGTTTCCCGCACGTGTGGCCCATGTTTCCCGCTTGTGTGTCCCGCGTCCCTCGCTCGTGTGTCCCGCGTCCCTCGCTCGTGTGGTCCGTGTCCCTTGCTCGTGTCCCACGTTTCCCGCTCGTGTGCCCCAGCTTCTCACTCGCGTGTCCAGCTTCTCGCTCGCGTGTCCAGCTTCTCGCTCGCGTGTCCAGCTTCTCACTCGCGTGTCCAGCTTCTCGCTCGCGTGTCCAGCTTCTTGCTCGCGTGTCCAGCTTCTCGCTCGCATGTCCGTCTTCTTGCTCGCATGTCCGTCTTCTCGCTCGCATGTCCGTCTTCTCGGTCGCGTGACCATATTTTCACTCGCGTATCCAGCTTCTCGCTCGCGTGTCCAGCTTCTCGTTCACGTGTCCAGCTTCTCGCTCGCGTGTCCAGCTTCTCGCTCGCGTGTCCAGCTTCTCGCTCGCGTGACCATATTTTCACTCGCGTGTCCAGCTTCTCGTTCGTGTGTCCAGCTTCTCGCTCGCGTGTCCAGCTTCTCGCTTGCGTGTCCAGCAGCTTCTCGCTCACGTGTCCACCAGCTTCTCGCTCGCGTGTCCACCAGCTTCTCGCTCGCGTGTCCAGCTTCTCGCTCGCGTGTCCAGCTTCTCGCTCGTGATCTCAGATTTTAGCGAGCAAGTCTGAATTTCTCCATCAGAATGTCTCTTTCTGGTCCAGATCTCCCTCCTTTGCCTCGTCAGCGCTATGTAAGGTAAAATGGGAATACATGATGATAAGAGCTTATGCGAGCTGCGTTTGGTGAGTACAAGTTATAATAGACTGCTTTGTGTTAAAATATTAACGGCAATACTCACGCGGGGAATTCATCGCGGCTGTGGAAACATTCTCTGGGTATAAATCACAAGTCAGGCTTGGTGCTTTTGTTTCGAATCTTTCCATCGTTGTAGCAGCGTTATTCTCTCGTTACTCAGAGCCAGCATTTCTACGCCGCTCTAACGCCACCACCAGCGTGGGATATTGAACCCTATCAGGCATGCCGACTCTTTGCTGAGTTTCCTGTGGTGTATCTGATTTGGGGTCAGTCTCACTGATTTTGAGCATGGGCATCTCATTGCCCTAAACAGAGCCTGACAGGTAAAAATGGTCACTTTTTCTTGCTGATGGCTGCAAAAACGGCGAGACTCCCCAGGCATGCGCCGCAATTATTATCCGTCCGAGCAGAAGAAGGGGTTTACATAATGCACCCAACTTTTAATATGTCGGTAGTAAGCAGAAGCTTTGAGGAGGCTCTAACTCAGGGGCAGCCAACTCCAGACCTCATGGACCACCAACAGGCCAGGTATTAGGGATATCCCTGCTTCAGCACAGGTGGCTCAATCAGTGGCTCAGTCAAAGACTGAGCCACTGATTGAGCCACCTGTGCTGAAGCAGGGATAACCCTAATACCTGGCCTGTTGGTGGTGTCCCGCGAAGGCTGAGCCACTGATTGAGCCACCTGTGCTGAAGCAGTGATAACCCTAATTCCTGGCCTGTTGGTGGTGTCCCGCGAAGGCTGAGCCACTGATTGAGCCACCTGTGCTGAAGCAGGGATATCCTGAACCCCTGACCTGTTGGTGGTCCTTAAGGACTGGAGTTGGCCGCCCCTGTTCTAACTAATGCTTCTTGTATGTACAAGGAAATGTTTCCCCTCTTGTTATTTTGTTTTGCTAATGATAGGGGAATACACAGTAATTGCCAGGGTTAGAAATACAAATACATTTTTTTTAATCATATCACGTAATTATTGAATGGATATTTTTGAGCATATTATAAATGTCATATACCAGAAAACATTTTTTGAAATAAATTTTAAAGATGAGAGAAGCCAACTCAGTTAAATATGTATTTTTGTGCCTTCTGTTTTGATACATTATGTTCAAGTGTGTGTAAAAAAATATGTATATATCATCTTCTTCAGCCCTCAATCCACTGCTGCACGAAGGCCTCCCCCCAATGGTCCCCCAGGTACGGCGATTACAGCCTCTCTTGTCCACGTCGCTCCAACACATGTTCTCATCTCATCCTCCCATCTTACTGTTGGCCGGTGTCTTGGTGTTTTTAATCTCCCTTGGAATCCAGTCGCGTATCATCTTTGTCCAACGATGGTCATTTCTTCTTGCGATATGTCCGGCCCATCGCCATTTTCATTCCTTCACCTATGTGACAATGTCACCGACTTTTTTGTTTTGTTTTGTACCCATTTATTCATTCTGTCTCCAGGTAATACCCAGCATGCATCTCTCCATACTTCAGGGTACAAATTTCACATCCTATGTAAGCACCGGAAGAATTGACAGATTGTCTTGTTTCTTCCAAATGCTCCATCCCATCTTCATTCTCCTATTGATTTAATTCCAAAGGTTCCCCTCCATTGTTACTTGACAACCAAGGTAGACATAGAGTGAGATTCTCTAAGCTCCGGGACTGCCTTTCCGTGTGGATGACACAGAAGCCCCATTGAGGTCAATGGCAATCTTGGAGTTTGTATAATATGCCCCATAGTCTTCAACTTCTTCTAGTTCTATTAGATTTATGTATATGTTTGCAGACTGGACACACGTTTAACGTCACTATGGCCTGGCTGAGATTCATATGGAGGTCACTTTCTTACTGGCTTCGGCGAGTTCCCTGATTTGTTGCTGGAATACTTCTGGACTTGTGGCAAAAATAACAATGTCATCTGCAAATCATATATCAGCTTTTGATTCCTTTTCCCCCCCTATTTAGTCTTGAACAATTCTTCAAGTGTTGCAGTGAAAAGCTTTGGTGACACGGTGTCTCCCGGCCGCACTCCCTTACTGATCCTGATGACATGGTGTCTCCCTGCCGCACTCCCTCGCTGATTCTGGTGACACAGTGTCTCCCTTCCGCACTCCCTTACTGATCCTGATGACACAGTGTCTCCCTGCCGCACTCCCTCGCTGATCCTGGTGACACGGTGTCTCCCTGCCGCACTCCCTTACTGATCCTGGTGACACGGTGTCTCCCTGCCGCACTCCCTTACTGATCCTGGTGACACAGTGTCTCCCTGCCGCACTCCCTTACTGATCCTGGTGACACAGTGTCTCCCTGCCGCACTCCCTTACTGATCCTGGTGACACGGTGTCTCCCTGCCGCACTCCCTCGCTGATTATGGTGACACGGTGTCTCCCTGTCGCACTCCCTCACTGATCCTGGTGACACAGTGTCTCCCTGCCGCACTCCCTTGCTGATCCTGGTGACACGGTGTCTCCCTGCCGCACTCCCTTACTGATCCTGATGACATGGTGTCTCCCTGCCGCACTCCATTACTGATCCTGATGACACAGTGTCTCCCTGTCGCACTCCCTCGCTGATCCTGGTGAGACGTGTCTCCCTGCCGCACTCCCTTACTGATCCTTGTGACATGGTGTCTCCCTGCCGCACTCCCTCGCTGATCCTGGTGACACGGTGTCTCCCTGCCGCACTCCCTCGCTGATTATGGTGACACGGTGTCTCCCTGCCGCACTCCCTCACTGATCCTGGTGACACAGTGTCTCCCTGCCGCACTCCCTTGCTGATCCTGGTGACACGGTGTCTCCCTGCCGCACTCCCTTACTGATCCTGATGACATGGTGTCTCCCTGCCGCACTCCCTTACTGATCCTGATGACACAGTGTCTCCCTGTCGCACTACCTCGCTGATCCTGGTGAGACGTGTCTCCCTGCCGCACTCCCTTACTGATCCTGGTGACAAGGTGTCTCCCTGCCGCACTCCCTCGCTGATCCTGGTGACACGGTGTCTCCCTGCCGCACTCCCTCGCTGATCCTGGTGACATGGTGTCTTCCTGCCGCACTCCCTCGCTGATCCTGGTGACACAGTGTCTCCCTGCCGCACTCCCTCGCTGATTCTGGTGACACGGTGTCTATCTGCCGCACTCCCTCACTGATCCTGGTGACACAGTGTCTCCCTGCTGCACTCCCTAACTGATCCTGGTGACACGGTGTCTCCCTGCCGCACTCCCTTGCTGATCCTGATGACACAGTGTCTCCCTGCCGCACTCCCTTACTGATCCTGATGACACAATGTCTCCCTGCCGCACTCCCGTGCTGATCCTGGTAACACGGTGTCTCCCTGCCACACTCCCTTACTGATCCTGATAACATGGTGTCTCCCTGCCGCACTCCCTTACTGATCCTGGTGACATGGTGTCTCCCTGCAGCACTCCCTTACTGATCCTGGTGACATGGTGTCTCCCTGCCGCACTCCCTTACTGATCCTGATGACATGGTTTCTCCTTGCCGCACTCCCTTACTGATCCTGATGACATGGTTTCTCCTTGCCGCACTCCCTTGCTGATCCTGATGACACAGTGTCTCCCTGCCGCACTCCCTTACTGATCCTGATGACATGGTTTCTCCTTGCCGCACTCCCTTGCTGATCCTGGTGACACGGTGTCTCCCTGCCGCACTCCCTTGCTGATCCTGATGACACAGTGTCTCCCTGCCGCACTCCCTTACTGATCCTGGTGACACGGTGTCTCCCTGCCGCACTCCCTTGCTGATCCTGATGACATGGTTTCTCCCTGCCGCACTCCCTTGCTGATCCTGATGACATGGTTTCTCCCTGCCGCACTCCCTTACTGATCCTGATGACATGGTTTCTCCTTGCCGCACTCCCTTACTGATCCTGATGACATGGTTTCTCCTTGCCGCACTCCCTTGCTGATCCTGATGACACAGTGTCTCCCTGCCGCACTCCCTTACTGATCCTGATGACATGGTTTCTCCTTGCCGCACTCCCTTACTGATCCTGATGACACGGTGTCTCCCTGCCGCACTCCCTTACTGATCCTGATGACACAGTGTCTCCCTGCCGCACTCCCTTACTGATCCTGGTGACACGGTGTCTCCCTGCCGCACTCCCTTGCTGATCCTGATGACATGGTGTCTCCCTGCCGCACTCCCTTGCTGATCCTGGTGACACGGTGTCTCCCTGCCGCACTCCCTTACTGATCCTGATGACATGGTTTCTCCTTGCCGCACTCCCTTACTGATCCTGATGACATGGTTTCTCCTTGCCGCACTCCCTTACTGATCCTGATGACATGGTTTCTCCTTGCCGCACTCCCTTACTGATCCTGATGACACGGTGTCTCCCTGCCGCACTCCCTTACTGATCCTGATGACACAGTGTCTCCCTGCCGCACTCCCTTACTGATCCTGGTGACACGGTGTCTCCCTGCCGCACTCCCTTGCTGATCCTGATGACATGGTGTCTCCCTGCCGCACTCCCTTGCTGATCCTGGTGACACGGTGTCTCCCTGCCGCACTCCCTCACTGATCCTGATGACACGGTGTCTCCCTGCCGCACTCCCTTGCTGATCCTGATGACATGGTTTCTCCTTGCCGCACTCCCTTGCTGATCCTGATGACACGGTGTCTCCCTGCCGCACTCCCTTACTGATCCTGATGACACAGTGTCTCCCTGCCGCACTCCCTTACTGATCCTGATGACATGGTGTCTCCCTGCCGCACTCCCTTGCTGATCCTGATGACACAGTGTCTCCCTGCCGCACTCCCTTGCTGATCCTGATGACACGGTGTCTCCCTGCCGCACTCCCTTGCTGATCCTGATGACACGGTGTCTCCTTGCCGCACTCCCTTGCTGATCCTGATGACACAGTGTCTCCCTGCCGCACTCCCTTACTGATCCTGATGACATGGTGTCTCCCTGCCGCACTCCCTTGCTGATCCTGATGACACAGTGTCTCCCTGCCGCACTCCCTTACTGATCCTGATGACATGGTGTCTCCCTGCCGCACTCCCTTGCTGATCCTGATGACACAGTGTCTCCCTGCCGCACTCCCTTGCTGATCCTGATGACACGGTGTCTCCCTGCCGCACTCCCTTACTGATCCTGATGACACAGTGTCTCCCTGCCGCACTCCCTTACTGATCCTGATGACACGGTGTCTCCCTGCCGCACTCCCTTACTGATCCTGATGACACAGTGTCTCCCTGCCGCACTCCCTTACTGATCCTGGTGACACGGTGTCTCCCTGCCGCACTCCCTTGCTGATCCTGATGACATGGTTTCTCCTTGCCGCACTCCCTTGCTGATCCTGATGACACGGTGTCTCCCTGCCGCACTCCCTTACTGATCCTGATGACACAGTGTCTCCCTGCCGCACTCCCTTACTGATCCTGATGACATGGTGTCTCCCTGCCGCACTCCCTTGCTGATCCTGATGACACAGTGTCTCCCTGCCGCACTCCCTTGCTGATCCTGATGACACGGTGTCTCCCTGCCGCACTCCCTTGCTGATCCTGATGACACGGTGTCTCCCTGCCGCACTCCCTTGCTGATCCTGATGACACGGTGTCTCCCTGCCGCACTCCCTTGCTGATCCTTATCTTGCTTGTATCTTCATGTGATGTAATGGTTGGCATTCCCGTTAATGTTCCTTAAAATACCAATGTACGCTTCTTGACCGCTTTGTTTTCTTAAAGCATTTAAAATGGCGGAGGTATAGACTTGGATGTTGTCCATTGTGTTATACCCACTGCAAAATCCCACTTGTTCTCCAGGCTGGGCAAGGTCCAGGGTTTGTTGCAGCCGATTAGTGAGTATCTTCATAAAAGTCCTGTAACTGATTTGTCTGTAGTTCTTGAGGTCTTCTTTGTCTCCTTCCTTGTGGATGAGCATAACGATGGTATTACTCCATTGTTCTGGAATTTTCCTGTTCTACAAGCAGCATGTAAAGAGCTTCGCAAGGATTGTCTCCTCTTCTTCCCCAGCTTCCTTCAGGATTTCAGTTGTAATTCCATCTTCCCCGGGAGCTTTCTCATTCTTCATGGATTTTATCGCCTTCGCCACTTGTTCTGGAAGGACGCGTGGTACATCATTGGTGGTTTCTTCTTGCTGGTTTATCTCCTGTGTTCCCGTACAATTTCACGTGTACGTCCTCAACTCTCTTTGATAAGGGCACTGTCTTATTGTTGATCCATCGTCTTGTTTGAGTGCGATGATTTGCTTCTTCCCAACCATAAGTATTGTATTGTATTGTACAGGCATACCCCGGTTTAAGGACACTCACTTTAAGTACACTCGCGAGTAAGGACATGTTGCCCAATAGGCAAACGGCAGCACGCACATGCGCCTGTCAGCACGTCCTGAACAGCAATACCGGCTCCCTACCTATACCGAAGCTGTGCGCCAGCGGGGAGATTATAGAGCCTGTTACAAATGTGTTATTTACATCAGTTATGCACTTATATAACGATTGCAGTACAGTACATGCATCGATAAGTGGGAAAAAGGTAGTGCTTCACTTTAAGTACATTTTCGCTTTACATACATGCTCCGGTCCCATTGCGTACGTTAATGCGGGGTATGCCTGTATGTCTTTATTTATATAGCGCCATTAATTTACATAGCGCTTCACAGTAGTAATACACATGGTAATCAAATAAATAACAGATAATATAAATAACAGATCATGGGAATAAGTGCTTTAGACATAAAAGTAACATTAAGGAAGAGGAGTCCCTGCCCCGAGGAGCTTACAGTCTAATTGGTAGGTAGGGAGAACGTACAGAGACAGTAGGAGGGAGTTCTGGTAAGTGCAGGGGGCCAAGCTTTATGTATCATGTGTTCAGAATATCCACAGTGCTATTCACATGCTTCTTTAAGCAAGTGTGTCTTAAGTTGGGTCTTAAAGGTGGATAGAGTGGGTGCTAGTCGGGTACTGAGGGGAAGGGCAATCCAGAGGTGTGGGGCAGTCAGTGAAAAAGGTTTAAGGTGGGAGAGTGCTTTAGATACAAAGGCGGTAGAAAGAAGACATCCTTGAGAAGAACGCAAGCGTCTGGATGGTGCATAACGAGAAATTAGGGCTGAGATGTAAGGAGGGGCAGAAGAGTGTAAAGCTTTAAAAGTGAGGAGAAGAATAGAGTGTGAGATGCGGGATTTGATCGGAAGCCAGGAGAGGGATTTCATGAGGGGAGACGCTGAGACAGATCTAGGAAAGAGTAGAGTGATTCTGGCAGCAGCGTTTAGGATAGATTGTAGGGGAGACAGGTGAGAGGCAGGAAGGCCAGACAGCAGGAGGTTACAGTAATCAAGACGGGAGAGAATGAGGGCCTGAGTCAGAGTTTTAGCAGTCGAGCAACAGAGGAAAGGGCGTACCTTTGTTATATTGCGGAGGAAAAAGCAACAGGTTTTAGAAATGTTTTGAATGTGAGGGGCGAATGTGAGAGAGGAGTCGAGTGTGACCCCTAGGCAGCGTTCTTGGGCTACTGGGTGAATGATCGTAGTTCCAACAGTAATGTGGAAATAAGTCGCTGATCATCTTCTTTACGCTTTTGTTACCTTATTGTTTCTCACCATATCACAGTTATATTTACTTCCAGCTCCAGTTATACGTTTGCGAATCGTCTTGCACAGCTCGGCATATTCAGTTCTTGCGGTTTGGGATGGCTTCATTTCTTCTCATCCCCTAAGTAACTGCTTTGTCTCATCTGATATTTTCTTATCCTGTTTTTCGTTAGCAATTTCTCCATTTTTATTTATTTTTGCGTTTTCAACTACAATTGTTGGTTAAGGTGTCCCCGTGCATTTCAAGCACGCTGAAGCCATTTTCCAGCTCTAGTTTAAATCTTCTTTTTTATTCTTGAGGTTCTTGATGTTGATTGTTTTCGTCTTCTTCTTAATCAGTTTTTTTCTTTCCATCTTTCCATTCAGATGTAATTTGCAGCGACCCATTCCCTGCTCACTCCTTGTGTGAAAACGGTTAACGACTGTGCAGTCTTCAATCACGTGTATCCTGTTTGCTGGGCTATAGTACATTTAATTTCTTATTCCATTGGGTCCACTCCATGTCCATTTTCTATTTGGATTCTTTTAATAGAATGAATCCGTCTCCCGGCCTCTGTCTGAGCCTCCTTCACCCGGCCTCTGTCTGAGCCCCCGTCTCTCCGCCTCTGTCTGAGCCTCCATCTCTCAGCCTCTGCCTGAGCCTCCGTCTCTCGGCCTCTGTCTGAGCCCCCGTCTCTCGGCCTCTGTCTGAGCCTCCATCTCTCAGCCTCTGCCTGAGCCTCCGTCTCTCAGCCTCTGTCTGAGCCTCCCTCTCCCGGCCCCTGTCTGAGCTTCCCTCTCCCGGCCTCTGTCTGAGCCTCCCTCTCCCGGCCTCTGTCTGAGCCTCCCCCTCCCGGCCCCTTTCTGAGCCTCCCCCTCCCGGCCTCTGTCTGAGCCTCCCCCTCCCGGCCCCTGTCTGAGCCTCCCCCTCCCAGCCTCTGTCTGTCTCGCCCCACGTTACAGGAGCAGCGTCTCACCCCACGTTACAGGAGCAGCGTCCCACCCCACGTTACAGGAGCAGCGTCTCACTCATGTTACAGGAGCAGCGTCTCACTCATGTTACAGGAGCAGCGTCTCACCCCACGTTACAGGAGCAGCGTCTCACCCCACGTTACAGGAGCAGCGTCTCACTCATGTTACAGGAGCAGCGTCCCACCCCACGTCCCTGTCATTAGGTCACTTTGCTCCTACGTGGGACTGACCCTTTAACCCATTAAACACGTCCATGTCATTACAGTAGGTCACTTTGCCCCTACGTGGGACTGACCCTTTAACTCATTAAACACGTCCCTGTCATTAGGTCACTTTACTCCTTCGTGGGACTGACCCTTTAACCCATTAAACACGTCCCTGTCATTAGGTCACTTTGCCCCTACGTGGGACTGACCCTTTAACCCATTAAACACGTCCCTGTCATTAGGTCACTTTGCCCCTACGTGGGACTGACCCTTTAACCCATTAAACACGTCCCTGTCATTAGGTCACTTTGCCCCTACGTGGGACTGACCCTTTAACCCATTAAACACGTCTCTGTCATTAGGTCACTTTGCCCCTACGTGGGACTGTCCCTTTAACCCATTAAACACGTCTCTGTCATTAGGTCACTTTTAGGGTTTTACCTCCTTCAGCACCAAAACATCCAGCACCTTATTGCAGAGTCCCTGATGCAGACCATGTTTTGGAGTACAGCAGGGCCCCGCTTCTCGGCGCTCCGTTATCCGGCGTTCCGCTTATACAGCGGCACCGAGAAGGGGGCCGCCATCTTGGATTTCAATTCGCGCATGCGCAGAACGGGCGGGTGCGCCCGGCGCGCATGCGCTGACCGCAGGTTGCGCGCGCATACCATAGGTTGCACATGCGCAGAACGGCAAAAATGCCGGATCCGCTTTCCGGAGATTTTCACTATAGGGCGGGCCTCTGGAACGGAACCCGCCGTATACCAGGGGCCCTGCTGTATAGCTGTTTTGAATTAAGAAGAAAGAAATATACATTTTGCCGCTTGCCCCTCTGGCAGTCACTGGGTTAAAATAAGTGTAGGAGCGGGCTAGAGGTGCGTTTAAATAGGAAGCAGAAGAGAATGAAGAGCAGAGGTTCCTGTTGGACTGACAATATAATTCTGCTGATGTTGGATCAATTACAGCCCTGATTGTTCTTTACCGTACTTACCAGACATACTATCCTGCGGAGCTTGTTCTTGTCGCAGTGAACATACTCTAGAGTTTCCGATTAAAAATGATTGTCAGTGAACTGACGTCTTAAATTGCCCCAAGACGTAATCCACCGTCCTCAGATAAAGGTGCAATTCCATGTGCTTGAAAAATATTATTTAAGCCAAAAGTTATTACTTTTATTAGGAGGGGTGTGTTTATGTGAGTGTGATTGCAGGAAATTGTGTACAGCTGAATGTGTTTCAGAGTCTCAAGCTGTCTGTGCATGGATGTTTTTCGGAGGCTGTGTCGGTACGTGGATGTGTTTGAGGCTGTGTCGGTACGTGGATGTGTTTGAGGCTGTGTCTGTACGTGGATGTGTTTCAGAGGCTGTGTCGGTACGTGGATGTGTTTCAGAGGCTGTGTCCGTTTGTGGATGCGTTTAATAATTCAGTGTCTGTGAATGTGTTTCGGGGGCTGGTCTCTGAACGTGGATGTTTTTAATAGTTTGGTCACTATACATGGATTTGTTTTGGAGGCTGGCCTCTTTACGGTGATCTGCTTTGGAGATGGGTGTCTGTATATGGATTTGTTTCGGGAGGCTGATGTCAACGTGGATGTGTTTTAGAGGCTGGTGTCTCTACGTGGATGTGTCAGAGGCTGTGTCTGTACGCGGATGTGTCAGGCTGTGTCTGTACGTGGATTTTTTTGGGAGAATGGTGTCTTTACATTAATGTGTTTTGGGGGCTGCTTCTGTATGTGGATGTGTTTTGGAGCATGGTGTCTGCATGTGGATGTGTTTTAGAGCCTGTGTCAGTACGTGGATGTGTTATTGAGGCTGTGTCTATATGTGGATGTATTTCAGAGGCTGCTTTCTGTAAGTGGATGTTTCTGTACATGGATGTGTTTAGGAGGCTGTGTCTTTACGTGGATGTGATTAGGAGGCTGTGTCTGTACGTGGATGTGCTTAGGAGGCTGTGTCTGTACGTGGATGTGTTTAGGAGGCTGTGTCTATACGTGGATGTGTTTAGGAGGCTGTGTCTATACGTGGATGTGTTTAGGAGGCTGTGTCTGTACGTGGATGTGTTTAGGAGGCTGTGTCTATACGTGGATGTGTTTAGGAGGCTGTGTCTGTACGTGGATGTGTTTATGAGGCTGTGTCTGTACGTGGATGTGTTTGAGGCTGTGTCTGTACGTGGATGTGTTTAGGAGGCTGTGTCTGTACGTGGATGTGTTTAGGAGGCTGTGTCTGTACGTGGATGTGTTTAGGAGGCTGTGTCTGTACGTGGATGTGTTTAAGAGGCTGTGTGTGTACGTGGATGTGTGTAGGAGGCTGTGTCTGTACGTGGATGTGTTTAGGAGGCTGTGTCTGTACGTGGATGTGCTTAGGAGGCTGTGTCTGTACGTGGATGTGTTTAGGAGGCTGTGTCTGTACGTGGATGTGTTAATGAGGTTGTGTCTGTACGTGGATGTGTTTAGGAGGCTGTGTCTGTACGTGGATGTGTTTAGGAGGCTGTGTCTGTACGTGGATGTGTTTAGGAGGCTGTGTCTGTACGTGGATGTGTTTAGGAGGCTGTGTCTGTACGTGGATGTGTTTAGGAGGCTGTGTCTGTACGTGGATGTGCTTAGGAGGCTGTGTCTGTACGTGGATGTGTTTAGGAGGCTGTGTCTGTACGTGGATGTGTTTAGGAGGCTGTGTCTGTACGTGGATGTGCTTAGGAGACTGTGTCTGTACGTGGATCTGCTTAGGAGGCTGTGTCTGTACGTGGATGTGTTTAGGAGGCTGTGTCTGTACGTGGATGTGCTTAGGAGGCTGTGTCTGTACGTGGATGTGCTTAGGAGGCTGTGTCTGTACGTGGATGTGCTTAGGAGGCTGTGTCTGTACGTGGATGTGCTTAGGAGGTTGTGTCTGTACGTGGATGTGCTTAGGAGGCTGTGTCTGTATGTGGATGTGCTTAGGAGGCTGTGTCTGTACGTGGATGTGCTTAGGAGGCTGTGTCTGTACGTGGATGTGTTTAGGAGGCTGTGTCTGTACGTGGATGTTCTTAGGAGGCTGTGTCTGTGTGTGGATGTGCTTAGGAGGCTCTGTCTGTACGTGGATGTGCTTAGGAGGCTGTGTCTGTACGTGGATGTGCTTAGGAGGCTGTGTCTGTACGTGGATGTGCTTAGGAGGCTGTGTCTGTACGTGGATGTGCTTAGGAGGCTGTGTCTGTACGTGGATGTGCTTAGGAGGCTGTGTCTGTACGTGGATGTGCTTAGGAGGCTGTGTCTGTACGTGGATGTGTTTAGGAGGCTGTGTCTGTACGTGGATGTTCTTAGGAGGCTGTGTCTGTGTGTGGATGTGCTTAGGAGGCTGTGTCTGTACGTGGATGTGCTTAGGAGGCTGTGTCTGTACGTGGATGTGCTTAGGAGGCTGTGTCTGTACGTGGATGTGCTTAGGAGGCTGTGTCTGTACGTGGATGTGCTTAGGAGGCTGTGTCTGTACGTGGATGTGCTTAGAAGGCTGTGTCTGTACGTGGATGTGCTTAGGAGGCTGTGTCTGTACGTGGATGTGCTTAGAAGGCTGTGTCTGTACGTGGATGTGCTTAGGAGGCTGTGTCTGTACGTGGATGTACTTAGGAGGCTGTGTCTGTACGTGGATGTGTTTAGGAGGCTGTGTCTGTACGTGGATGTGCTTAGGAGGCTGTGTCTGTACGTGGATGTGCTTAGGAGGCTGTGTCTGTACGTGGATGTGCTTAGGAGGCTGTGTCTGTATGTGGATGTGCTTAGGAGGCTGTGTCTACATGGATGTGCTTAGGAGGCTGTCTGTACGTGGATGTGCTTAGGAGGCTGTGTCTGTACGTGGATGTGCTTAGGAGGCTGTGTCTGTACGTGGATGTGCTTAGAAGGCTGTGTCTGTATGTGGATGTGCTTAGGAGGCTGTGTCTGTACGTGGATGTACTTAGGAGGCTGTGTCTGTACGTGGATGTGTTTAGGAGGCTGTGTCTGTACGTGGATGTGCTTAGGAGGCTGTGTCTGTACGTGGATGTACTTAGGAGGCTGTGGATGTGCTTAGGAGGCTGTGTCTGTACGTGGATGTGCTTAGGAGGCTGTGTCTGTACGTGGGTGTGCTTAGGAGGCTGTGTCTGTACGTGGATGTGCTTAGGAGGCTGTGTCTGTACGTGGATGTGCTTAGGAGGCGGGTGTGTATGTTTCTGTGCATCGCTATCAGTCCTTCCCATCATGATTGTGGGGTTTCTCTGTTCCATGAGGAAACATTTGAGCCCTCTGGTTTGGATTCAGACATTCCTGTTACACAGACAGAATAATTCAGCTAAGGTTAGCTCCATTACAGCAGTGAATGCGCTTCAGTTCTAAGAAACCCAATCCCACCGGTATGCCCCATAATCTGCCCTTTCCGATAAGAACGATTGGCCTCACCAATGTGCTTCTTATATTGTATAAAGCCGCAGTCCCAAATAGCTCCATGTTCTCAAAGCCCTCAGCCATGCAACAACCTTTCTGTGAAACAACAAAGCAATGATGTAACACAGGGGAGCGCCACTGCAGTCCTCACGCCCCTCCAACAGGTCAGGTTTTCAGGATATCCCAGCTTCAGCACAGGTGGCTCAATCGGACTGAGCCTCTGATTGAGCTGCCTGTTTTGAAGCAGGGATGGATTGAGCCACCTGTGCTGAAGCAGGGATATCCTGAAAACCTGACCTGTTGGGGGTGCTTGAGGAGTGGAGTTGAGCTCTCCTGATGTAACACACAGCTATTACAAGCAGAAGGAAAATACATGATACAATTAGAATGATCACTCATAGGCACATAATACAAAGCGGCCTTCACGACGCTGATACCATTCCAGCTGATTGCTAAGGAGAAGCGCAATCCACGCTGCTCATCTCGCAAACGCTCATTTCTATTTAAGCTGCTGGTTCGCGCGCTCAGGTTTTTAGTACTTGTATGTTTTCACTGCTGAGAGACAGAGCCCTTAAAAGCTTGGGTCCCAGGGATGAGTTACAGTCAGATGGCCTGGAATATCAGAAGAGCCGCAGAACAGAGAGTATCAGCGAGGCTTCCCGGCCACAAAAGGCTTACAGTCCAGCAGGACGCCGGGCGCGCCTCCTCAACCCCCCATACCTAGCTTCTAATTAAGCCCCCTCCTGCCGCCCTGAATGTAATGAGGGAGAGCGTCTCCGTGCCGCTTTATTGCAGAGGTGCGATCTGGGGCAGCACAGGGATTTCTTATAACGATATGTTTCAATTCTATTACTGAGAGAGTGATTAAAAACCCGAACATCACAATGCGGCTTTGATGAAGTGCTCATCAAAAGTTATGGGGGCGATATATTTTAATCAAAATGACCTTGCCAGATGAATATCACAGCGCTGAGAAACAGCGACCTTGAAATCTCAGCGCGGCAGCAAAAGCATACTCCCTGCCCCGAAGAGCTTACAGTCTAATGTCCAAGCAATGACAGCACTACTAATATATGGGTTAACCCAGGGGCGCCAACCCCAGTCCTCAAGCCCACCCCCCACAACAGGTCAGGTTTTCAGGCTATCCCAGCTTCAGCATAGGTGGCTCAATCAGAGGCTTAGTCGAAGAATGAGCCATCTGTGCTGAAGCAGGGACTGATTGAGCCACCTGTGCTGAAGCAGGGATATCCTGAAAACCTGGCCCGTTGAGGACTGGAGTTGAGCACTCCTGGATTCTACTCAACCATTACATGGATTATAGTCACAAGGCATGTTCCATAATTAGGCGTTGGATGGTGCTCTTATTTAGCAAACATTTCCTGGTCACCCTGTGATTAAACAGGTTTGGGCATCTTGGACCAATTGTGGATCTTCCTTTTCCACCGGCAGCGCCTTCACCCCCTCTTCCTCTTCCTGGTAAAGCACGACGATGCCTTGTGTAGCCAGACTCGGTGAGAAGGCAATCCGGCAGATACGTGCGGGTTACCTGAGGGCAGTGCCCAGTGTATATACATACGTACGGTGTGTATACAGGGGCCACACTTCCTCTGCAGTGCCCGGTGTATATACATACGTACGGTGTATATACAGGGGCCGCACTTCCTCTGCAGAGCCCGGTGTATATACATACGTACGGTGTGTATACAGGGGCCACACTTCCTCTGCAGTGCCCGGTGTATATACATACGTACGGTGTATATACAGGGGCCGCACTTCCTCTGCAGAGCCCGGTGTATATACATACGTACGGTGTGTATACAGGGGCCACACTTCCTCTGCAGTGCCCGGGGTATATACATACGTACGGTATGTATACAGGGGCCACACTTCCTCTGCAGTGCCCAGTGTATATACATACGTACGGTGTGTATACAGGGGCCACACTTCCTCTGCAGTGCCCGGTGTATATACATACGTACGGTATGTATACAGGGGCCACACTTCCTCTGCAGTGCCCAGTGTATATACATACGTACGGTGTGTATACAGGGGCCACACTTCCTCTGCAGTGCCCGGTGTATATACATACGTACGGTGTGTATACAGAGGCCACACTTCCTCTGCAGTGCCCGGTGTATATACATACGTACGGTGTGTATACAGAGGCCACACTTCCTCTGCAGTGCCCAGTGTATATACATACGTACGGTGTGTATACAGAGGCCACACTTCCTCTGCAGTGCCCGGTGTATATACATACGTACGGTATGTATACAGGGGCCACACTTCCTCTGCAGTGCCCGATGTATATACATACGTACGGTATGTATACAGGGGCCACACTTCCTCTGCAGTGCAGTGCCCGGTGTATATACATACGTACGGTGTGTATACAGGGGCCACACTTCCTCTGCAGTGCCCGGTGTATATACATACGTACGGCGTGTATACAGGGGCCGCACTTCCTCTGCAGTGCCCGGTGTATATACATACGTACGGTGTGTATACAGGGGCCACACTTCCTCTGCAGTGCCCGGTGTATATACATACGTACGGTGTGTATACAGGGGCCACACTTCCTCTGCAGTGCCCGGTGTATATACATACGTACGGTGTGTATACAGGGGCCACACTTCCTCTGCAGTGCCCGGTGTATATACATACGTACGGTGTGTATACAGGGGCCACACTTCCTCTTCAGTGCCCAGTGTATATACATACGTACGGTGTGTATACAGGGGCCACACGCCCGGTGTATATACATACGTACGGCGTGTATACAGGGGCCACACTTCCTCTGCAGTGCCCGGTGTATATACATACGTACGGCGTGTATACAGGGGCCACACTTCCTCTGCAGTGCCCGGTGTATATACATACGTACGGCGTGTATACAGGGGCCACACTTCCTCTGCAGTGCCCGGTGTATATACATACGTACGGCGTGTATACAGGGGCCACACTTCCTCTGCAGTGCCCGGTGTATATACATACGTACGGCGTGTATACAGGGGCCACACTTCCTCTGCAGTGCCCGGTGTATATATACATACGTACGGCGTGTATACAGGGGCCACACTTCCTCTGCAGTGCCCGGTGTATATACATACGTACGGCGTGTATACAGGGGCCACACTTCCTCTGCAGTGCCCGGTGTATATACATACGTACGGTATGTATACAGGGGCCACACTTCCTCTGCAGTGCCCGGTGTATATACATACGTACGGTGTGTATACAGGGGCCACACTTCCTCTGCAGTGCCCGGTGTATATACATACGTACGGTGTGTATACAGGGGCCACACTTCCTCTGCAGTGCCCGGTGTATATACATACGTACGGTATGTATAGAGGGGCCACACTTCCTCTGCAGTGCCCGGTGTATATACATACGTACGGTGTGTATACAGGGGCCACACTTCCTCTGCAGTGCCCGGTGTATATACATACGTACGGTATGTATACAGGGGCCACACTTCCTCTGCAGTGCCCGGTGTATATACATACGTACGGTGTATATACAGGGGCCGCACTTCCTCTGCAGTGCCCAGTATATATACATACGTACGGTGTGTATACAGGGGCCACACTTCCTCTGCAGTGCCCGGTATATATACATACGTACGGTGTGTATACAGGGGCCACACTTCCTCTGCAGTGCCCGGTGTATATAAATACGTACGGTATGTATACAGGGGCCACACTTCCTCTGCAGTGCCCGGTGTATATACATACGTACGGTGTGTATACAGGGGCCACACTTCCTCTGCAGTGCCCGGTGTATATACATACGTACGGTGTGTATACAGGGGCCACACTTCCTCTGCAGTGCCCGGTGTATATACATACGTACGGTGTGTATACAGGGGCCACACTTCCTCTGCAGTGCCCGGTGTATATACATACGTACGGTATGTATAGAAGGGCCACACTTCCTCTGCAGTGCCCGGTGTATATACATACGTACGGTGTGTATACAGGGGCCACACTTCCTCTGCAGTGCCCGGTGTATATACATACGTACGGTATGTATACAGGGGCCACACTTCCTCTGCAGTGCCCGGTGTATATACATACGTACGGTGTGTATACAGGGTCCGCACTTCCTCTGCAGTGCCCAGTATATATACATACGTACGGTGTGTATACAGGGGCCACACTTCCTCTGCAGTGCCCGGTGTATATACATTCGTACGGTATGTATACAGGGGCCACACTTCCTCTGCAGTGCCCGGTGTATATACATACGTACGGTATGTATACAGGGGCCACACTTCCTCTGCAGTGCCCGGTGTATATACATACGTACGGCGTGTATACAGGGGCCACACTTCCTCTGCAGTGCCCGGTGTATATACATACGTACGGCGTTTATACAGGGGCCACACTTCCTCTGCAGTGCCCGGTGTATATACATACGTACGGCTTGTATACAGGGGCCACACTTCCTCTGCAGTGCCCGGTGTATATACATACGTACGGTGTGTATACAGGGGCCACACTTCCTCTGCAGTGCCCGGTGTATATACATACGTACGGTGTGTATACAGGGGCCACACTTCCTCTGCAGTGCCCGGTGTATATACATACGTACGGTGTGTATACAGGGGCCACACTTCCTCTGCAGTGCCCGGTGTGTATACATACGTACGGTATGTATAAAGGGGCCACACTTCCTCTGCAGTGCCCGGTGTATATACATACGTACGGTATGTATACAGGGGCCGCACTTCCTGTGCAGTGCCCGGTGTATATACATACGTACGGTGTGTATACAGGGGCCGCACTTCCTCTGCAGTGCCCGGTGTATATACATACGTACGGTATGTACACAGGGGCCACACTTCCTCTGCAGTGCCCGGTGTATATACATACGTACGGTGTGTATACAGGGGCCACACTTTCTCTGCAGTGCCCGGTGTATATACATACGTACGGTATGTATACAGGGGCCACACTTCCTCTGCAGTGCCCGGTGTATATACATACGTACGGTATGTATACAGGGGCCACACTTCCTCTGCAGTGCCCGGTGTATATACATACGTACGGTGTGTATACAGGGGCCACACTTCCTCTGCAGTGCCCGGTGTATATACATACGTACGGCGTGTATACAGGGGCCACACTTCCTCTGCAGTGCCCGGTGTATATACATACGTACGGCGTGTATACAGGGGCCGCACTTCCTCTGCAGTGCCCGGTGTATATACATACGTACGGTATGTATACAGGGGCCACACTTCCTCTGCAGTGCCCGGTGTATATACATACGTACGGTATGTATACAGGGGCCACACTTCCTCTGCAGTGCTCGGTGTATATACATACGTACGGTATGTATAGAGGGCGCCGATAGAGGTTCTGTATATCAGAACCGAATCCCCCAGGCCTAATACCTGGGACACCGGTCCCATCCCCGGAGTAGGGGCAGATCTCTGGAGGTCACCAAGAGGTCATCCATTCACTGTGTTACTTCCATGGGATCACCTTGGTCCTGTATGGCAGAGTGCTCAACTCCAGTCCTCAAGCACCCTACCCAACAGTTCAGGTTTTCAGTATATCCCTGCTTCAGCACAGGTGGCTCACAGTCCCTGCTTCAGCACAGGTGTTCAATCAGTCCCTGCTTCTGCACAGTTGGCTCAATCGGGCTGACCTGTGAGGGGGGAGGGGGGGGGGGTTGAGGACTGGAGTTGCGCCCCCTGCTGTATGGGACTGCCGCTGTGAAACCTATCACATGATGCACCTGAAGATACAAGGCCCATTTACATCCTTCCCACGAGCAGATCCTTCCTCCTCCCGGGGGGTTCTCTGCTTTCATTGCTCTCTTGCACCCAGTCATGCCGGACCACAGCAACGTCAGGGTGTCTTATCATGTCGTGTTGTTTCAACATCACATGTTGCAGTATCTCTGAGTATTGCAGCTGAATTGGCGCCAAGTGAGACCTTGTCATTCAGCAGCTCAGCGTCCGTGTATCAAGAGTCCTCGTGTCAATAGGAGGAGTTATAGGGAGCGGTTATATGGGGTAATAGGAGGAGTTATAGGGAGAGGTTATATGGGGTAATAGGAGGAGTTATAGGGAGCGGTTATATGGGGTAATAGGAGGAGTTATAGGGAGAGGTTATATGGGGTAATAGGAGGAGTTATAGGGAGCTGTTATATGGGGTAATAGGAGGAGTTATAGGGAGAGGTTATATGGGGTAATAGGAGGAGTTATAGGGAGCGGTTATATGGGGCAATAGGAGGAGTTATAGGGAGAGGTTATATGGGGTAATAGGAGGAGTTATAGGGAGCGGTTATATGGGGCAATAGGAGGAGTTATAGGGAGAGGTTATATGGGGTAATATGAGTTATTTGGAGTGGTTATATTGGGTAATAGGCGTTATTTGGAGTGGTTATATGGGGTAATAGGAGTTATTTGGAGTGGTTATATGGGGCAATAGGAGTTATTTGGAGTGGTTATATGGGGCAATAGGAGTTATTTGGAGTGGTTATATGGGGTAATAGGCGTTATTTGGAGTGGTTATATGGGGTAATAGGAGTTATTTGGAGTGGTTATATGGGGTAATACTGTAGGCGTTATTTGGAGTGGTTATATGGGGTAATAGGAGTTATTTGGAGTGGTTATATGGGGCAATAGGAGTAGCTATCGGGAGAGATTTTCTGGGCACCAGTTTTCCTGCATCCTGCTGGCTTTCAGTTTGTACAAACCTCCCTCTCTGATTATCTGCGATTAATAGCAGAACAAGAACAACCTGTTACACTAGGAAAATGTCGCTCTGATTCCCAGCACACTTGTCTCTCTCGTTGTGCGTCCTTTGGTCACGGGAAGTGGCAGTAGGCCGCGGGTTAACCTTCGGCTGTGAGAGCCACCTGCCACGCATTGCCTCTGGCAGCCAAAGGGTTGCGTTCCCCCCCCCCCCCCCGCCCCCCGCCAGCTCGGGGCCGCAGAGGACGAGCATGTCTGCAGAATGAGGGACGTACAAAGGTGGCCTGACCCGTCCGCACACTGCGGGCACCGCCACATTACCAGCTGCTGCGGCTAATAACAGCTATTACAGCACATCGTCGGAGGGGCCCCGTGCCATGTAATTCAGGCCTTTTCTCTCTTATATCCCCCCTCCGGCCCTGTTTTTGGAAGAGAACCTGTAATCCTATTAGGCAGCTGTCAATCACAGAGCTGGCCAAGGGGATGAAGACATTCAGAGCCATTTAGCTGTTACAACAGGTCTGCAGCATAGGAAGCCACACACACGCGCACACACACACGCGCACACACACACACACACACGGCTCCCGGCAACATCCAGGGACATTCCTAAAGGTGCCGTCCCACCCAGGCCCAGCGGGATGTCATGTGCAGAAGCAGGGGAGGCCAACTCCAGTCCTCAAGGGCTACCAACAGGTCAGGTAGTCAGGATATCCTTGCTTCAGCACAGTTGGCTCAATCAGTGGCTCAGTCAAAGACTGAGCCACCGCTGCTGAAGCTTGGACTGATTGAGCCACCTATGGTGAAGCCGGGATATGCTGAAAACCTGACCTTTTGGCGGCTCTTGAGGTCTGCAGTTGGCCGCCCCTGGGCTGCAGCTCCCTGGCTGAGGCCTTATCCAAAGTCTGGGTCGTCTTTATGTAATATATCGGTTTCCGTTTTATTTTACTGCGTTGCATTATATCGCCGCACCTGGGTGAGATCCCAGCACGAGCTGCGTATATGGTCAGCCACCTATGCGAGACGGAAAACAGTGACATTAGAAGAAACAGATGGGTTTTACAGTCTTTATCTCATCTCTTTCCTGATGATGTTAACCCTCTCTACTCCTTGCCAGTCTTGCTCCGTCTTTAGATCGTTGTGTTAGAAGTGGGTGCACATTTTTTTATCTCCCTGTTGTGATGGCGGACACCGGAGGGACATTTCCCCTGTCGGGGTGATGTGATCTGATTCGGGCAGCTCAAAGAAGGGAACACAATATATTTCTGGAGACTATCCTTATTTTCAGGGGGCGGCTGCCTTTTCATTTGTAATGGTACTCATCTCTGGCTCCAGCTTCTCCTGGAGCAGCACACACCTCTCCTCTTCTTTAAGGCGGCAGCGATGAGGAGGGAAAGCTGAGCAGTGAATCTCAATATGCTTCGGCCTCTCTGATGCATCCAGTACCCTAGATGAAAGAGACCCTGTTATCCTGCGGACACACGCCGCATCGTCGGAACCCCCCATTATCTGACCTAATACACCCCTTTACCATCACCGTAAAAGGATTTTACCAGATTTCCTGTCACCAAAGCACGTTTGCCTAGGAGTGACATTTGGCTCTTCCCTTACCTTCTCCATTCACGGAATGGCTACAATTTGTCACGTCTTCCTCCATAATATTGCCAAGATCCACCCTTCCTTCTGTCAACCTACTGCTAAAACTCTAATGCCTGCCCTTACCCTCTCCCACCTGGATTATTGTAACATACTGTACAGCTAACAGGCTTCCCCGCCTCAAAACCGTCTCCTTTGCAATCTATCCAAAATTCTGCGGCTAGAATAATGTCACTTTCTCCCAAAACAATCTCCGCTCATCTCCTTAAATCCCTCTCCTGGCTTCCCATTAAGTTTTGGATCACCCCCAAAGTTCTCCTTCCCTTTAAGGCTCTCCCCTCATCTGCTCCTCCCTACATATCGGCTGTGATCTCTCGCTCTGCCCCTGCTCGTCTCCTGCGCTCTGCCCATAACTGTCTCTTGCACTCTGCCCATAACTGTCTCCTCTCCTGCGCTCTGCCCATAACTGTCTCCTGCGCTCTGCCCATAACTGTCTCCTCTCCTGCGCTCTGCCCATAACTGTCTCCTGCGCTCTGCCCATAACTGTCTCCTCTCCTGCGCTCTGACCATAACTGTCTCCTCTCCTGCGCTCTGACCATAACTGTCTCCTCTCCTGCGTTCTGCCCATAACTGTCTCCTGCGCTCTCTGACCATAACTGTCTCCTGCGCTCTGCCCATAACTGTCTCCTGCACTCTGCCCATAACTGTCTCCTCTCCTGCGCTCTGACCATAACTGTCTCCTCTCCTGCGCTCTGACCATAACTGTCTCCTCTCCTGCGCTCTGCCCATAACTGTCTCCTCTCCTGCGCTCTGACCATAACTGTCTCCTCTCCTGTGCTCTGCCCATAACTGTCTCCTCTCCTGCGCTCTGCCAATAACTGTCTCCTCTCCTGCGCTCTGCCAATAACTGTCTCCTCTCCTGCGCTCTGCCCATAACTGTCTCCTCTCCTGCGCTCTGCCCATAACTGTCTCCTCTCCTGCGCTCTGCCCAAACTATCTCCTCTCCTGCGCTCTGCCCATAACTGTCTCCTCTCCTGCGCTCTGCCCATAACTGTCTCCTCTCCTGCGCTCTGCCCATAACTGTCTCCTCTCCACCCCTTTCACCTCTACAGCTCTCTCTCTCTCCTAAAACTTTTTCCCTCCCTGCCCCTTACCTATCTGACTCCCTCACACCCCGCATACACCAAGCACCTCCTCTCCCCCCTTTAAGTCAGACCTTAAAACTCACCTCTTACATGAAGCATTTTAATTGCCTGTACTCGTGGCTCCTGTCCCACAGTCACTCCTGCCAGGCACTGCCATCTACAGCACGTGTCACCTCATCTGCTTGTAAGTCTCCCAACATACCACTTAGATTGTAAGCTCTCCAGGCCAGGGATTTCCTTTCCTATGTCTGATCTTATTGCATTATAATTCTCTGTAATACACTGTGGGTGCTATAAACACAAAGCTATACTGTACATACATATACTGGAATATATATTATTCTATGCCATTTCCCTTCATTTCCGTGCTGCTTTGCTTCCCTGGAGATTATTCGTTTTGCCAGAATGGAGACGGGAAAGATTTCCATCTGTGTGTCCCTTACATTATTCCAAGAAATGCCGTGTTTGATCCCTTAATATCACGTGTAGAAACCTTGCGTGGGAAGGATAAGTATCCTTGGTTTGTTTCCGGATGCGATTGATCCTGGCCCGGTGGGGGTTAGAACCGGAGCCCGGGGATCTCTCCAGTAATCACGCCGCGTCTTACAATAAGGTTCCGCTTTTCTTCACTAGAAAGGCACGGTCAGGCCCTTGTGCCTCTTGTATGTGGGATCAGCTCCCTCCCTCACAGGAGTAAAGTGAACCAGCGGCACTGATGTGTGTAAAAGGGTTCACTATAGAACAGGGGCGGGCAACTCCAGTCCTCAACCGCCACCAACAGGTAACAAGTTTTTAGAATATCCCAGCTTCAGCACAGGTGGCTCAAGTAGTGGTCACTGATTGAGCCACCTGTGCTGAAGCAGGGATATCCTGAAAACCTGATCTGTTGGTGGCTCTTGAGGACTGGAGATGGCCATCCCTACATTAGATTCTACCTGCAGAATTTAAGATCCCATCACTAAATCCATTTTTTTTTTTTTTTTAAACTCCAAATGGTGTGTAGTGTGTGTGAGGCGCGGGGCACACGTCACCGCCCTGTGTGTGAGGCGCGGGGCACACGTCACCGCCCTGTGTGTGAGGCGCGGGGCACACGTCACGCCCTGTGTGTGAGGCGCGGGGCACACGTCACCGCCCTGTGTGTGAGGCGCGGGGCACACGTCACCGCCCTGTGTGTGAGGCGTGGGGCACACGTCACCACCCTGTGTGTGAGGCGCGGGGCACACGTCACCGCCCTGTGTGTGAGGCGCGGGGCACACGTCACGCCCTGTGTGTGAGGCGCGGGGCACACGTCACCGCCCTGTGTGTGAGGCGCGGGGCACACGTCACCGCCCTGTGTGTGAGGCGTGGGGCACACGTCACCACCCTGTGTGTGAGGCGCGGGGCACACGTCACCGCCCTGTGTGTGAGGCGCGGGGCACACTTCACCGACCTGTGTGTGAGGCGCGGGGCACACGTCACCACCCTGTGTGTGAGGCGCGGGGCACACGTCACCGCCCTGTGTGTAAGGCGCGGTGCACACGTCACCGCCCTATGTGTGAGGCGCGGAGCACACGTCACCGCCTTGTGTGTGAGGCGCGGGGCACACGTCACCGCCCTGTGTGTGAGGCGTGGGGCACACGTCACCGCCCTGTGTGTGAGGCGCGGGGCTCACGTCACCGCCCTGTGTGTGAGGCGCGGGGCACACGTCACCGCCCTGTGTGTGAGGCGCGGGGCACACGTCACCGCCCTGTGTGTGAGGCGCGGGGCACACGTCACCGCCCTGTGTGTGAGGCGCGGGGCACACGTCACCGCCCTGTGTGAGGCGCGCGGCACACGTCACCGCCCTGTGTGTGAGGCGCGGGGCACACGTCACCGCCCTGTGTGTGAGGCGCGGGGCACACGTCACCGCCCTGTGTGTGAGGCGCGGGGCACACGTCACCGCCCTGTGTGTGAGGCGCGGGGCTCACGTCACCGCCCTGTGTGTGAGGCGCGGGGCACACGTCACCGCCCTGTGTGAGGCGCGCGGCACACGTCACCGCCCTGTGTGTGAGGCGCGGGGCACACGTCACCGCCCTGTGTGTGAGGCGCGGGGCACACGTCACCGCCCTGTGTGAGGCGCGCGGCACACGTCACCGCCCTGTGTGTGAGGCGCGGGGCACACGTCACCGCCCTGTGTGTGAGGCGCGGGGCACACGTCACCGCCCTGTGTGTGAGGCGCGGGGCACACGTCACCGCTCTGTGTGTGAGGCGCGGGGCTCACGTCACCGCCCTGTGTGTGAGGCGCGGGGCACACGTCACCGCCCTGTGTGAGGCGCGCGGCACACGTCACCGCCCTGTGTGTGAGGCGCGGGGCACACGTCACCGCCCTGTGTGTGAGGCGCGGGGCACACGTCACCGCCCTGTGTGTGGTGCGCGGGCACATGTCACCGCCCTGTGTGTGAGGCGCGGGGCACACGTCACCGCCCTGTGTGTGAGGCGCGGGGCACACGTCAACGCCCTGTGTGTGAGGCGCGGGGCATACGTCAACGCCCTGTGTGTGAGGCGCGGGGCACACGTCACCGCCCTGTGTGTGGTGCGCGGGCACATGTCACCTCCCTGTGTGTGGTGTGCGGGCACACGTCACCGCCCTGTGTGTGAGGCGCGGGGCACACGTCACCGCCCTGTGTGTATGGCGCACGCACACATCACCTCCCTTTGTGTGGTGCGCGGGCAAACGTCACCTCCCTGTGTGTGAGGCGCGGGGCACACGTCACCGCCCTGTGTGTGGTGCGCGGGCACATGTCACCTCCCTGTGTGTGGTGTGCGGGCACACGTCACCGCCCTGTGTGTGAGGCGCGGGCACACGTCACCGCCCTGTGTGTGAGGCGCGGGCACATGTCACCGCCCTGTGTGTATGGCGCACGCACACATCACCTCCCTTTGTGTGGTGCGCGGGCAAACGTCACCTCCCTGTGTGTGAGGCGCGGGGCACATGTCACCTCCCTGTGTGTATGGCGCACGCACACGTCACCTCCCTGTGTGTATGGCGCGCGCACACGTCACCTCCCTGTGTGTATGGCGCACGCACATGTCACCTCCCTGTGTGTATGGCGCACGCACACGTCACCTCCCTGTGTGTATGGCGCACGCACACGTCACCTCCCTGTGTGTATGGCGCACGCACACGTCACCTCCCTGTGTGTATGGCGCACGCACACGTCACCTCCCTGTGTGTATGGCGCACGCACACGTCACCTCCCTGTGTGTATGGCGCACGCACACGTCACCTCCCTGTGTGTATGGCGCACGCACACGTCACCTCCCTGTGTGTATGGCGCACGCACACGTCACCTCCCTGTGTGTATGGCGCACGCACACGTCACCTCCCTGTGTGTATGGCGCACGCACACGTCACCTCCCTGTGTGTATGGCGCACGCACACGTCACCTCCCTGTGTGTATGGCGCACGCACACGTCACCTCCCTGTGTGTATGGCGCACGCACACGTCACCTCCCTGTGTGTATGGCGCACGCACACGTCACCTCCCTGTGTGTATGGCGCACGCACACGTCACCTCCCTGTGTGTATGGCGCACGCACACGTCACCTCCCTGTGTGTATGGCGCACGCACACGTCACCTCCCTGTGTGTATGGCGCACGCACACGTCACCTCCCTGTGTGTATGGCGCACGCACACGTCACCTCCCTGTGTGTATGGCGCACGCACACTTCACCTCCCTGTGTGTATGGCGCACGCACACGTCACCTCCCTGTGTGTATGGCGCACGCACATGTCACCCCCCTGTGTGTGTGGCGCGGGGCACATGTCACCTCCCTGTGTGTATGGCACACGCACACGTCACCTCCCTGTGTGTATGGCGCACGCAAACGTCACCTCCCTGTGTGTATGGCGCACACACACGTCACCTCCCTGTGTGTATGGCGCACGCACACGTCACCTCCCTGTGTGTATGGCGCACGCACATGTCACCTCCCTGTGTGTATGGCGCACGCACACGTCACCTCCCTGTGTGGGAATTTCCACTTTGCTGCGGGAACTCTCCCAACGTTTTAGCGACTGATTGCGAAGTCCTCGTGTGGTTGGGTCTGACACGTTAACCAGTAGGTCGCTGGAGTCCTATAACATTTGTTCCCCAGGCAGGGCCAAGCTGACCTTGTCTCTCCTCCGCAGAATGCTGCCGATCAGATGTCTTTCCGGGCGGCGGGAGGACTGGCCGTGCTGGAGCAGATTCTGCAGGCGGCTGCGTCCGTGTCTAACAGTAACGCGGCGAGTCGCATCCCAATGAGGTAAGGAAGCAGTGTCTCAATAACAGTCCCATGTAGCAGAGCCCTCTCCCTTTCTGTTCTCTTTGCTAAGGCGCTGGCCCAATATTTAATAAGAACTTAGCTGTCAAATCAGCCACTGACTGCTGCAGGAGGCGAGACAATTACTCGCAGCATTATCTGCAGGTTTCCATTCCCCGTCATCAAATGAAGCACAATGTGTGTCTTGTTCTCTGCTGTCCACATGCTTCTGATGACCTGCAGGGGAGAAGCGTGTGCGGGTGGCAGAAGGGAGAAGTGTGTGCGGGTGGCAGAAGGGAGAAGCGTGTGCGGGTGGCAGAAGGGAGAAGCGTGTGCGGGTGACAGAAGGGAGAAGCACGTGTGGGTGACAGAAGGGAGAAGCACGTGTGGATAACAGAAGGGAGAAGCGTGTGCAGGTGACAGAAGGGAGAAGCGTGTGCAGGTGACAGAAGGGAGAAGCGTGTGCAGGTGACAGAAGGGAGAAGCGTGTGCTGATTATAGACGGGAGAAGCGTGTGCGGTTGATAGAAGGGAGAAGCATGTGCGGTTATAGAAGGGAGAAGCGTGTGCGGTTGATAGAAGGGAGAAGCGTGTGCGGTTGATAAAAGGGAGAAGCGTGTGCGGTTGATAGAAGGGAGAAGCGTGTGCGGGTGACAGAAAGAAGAGGCGTGTGCGGGTGACAGAAAGGAGAAGCGTGTGCGAGTGACAGAAAGGAGAAGCGGGTGAGAGAAGGAAGAAGCGTGTGCGGGTGACAGAAAGGAGAAGCGTGTGTGGGTGATAGAAGGGAGAAGCGTGTGCGGGTGACAGAAGGGAGAAGCGTGTGCGGGTGACAGAAAGGAGAAGCGTGTGCTGGTGACAGAAGGGAGAAGCGTGTGCGGGTGACAGAAGGGAGAAGCGTGTGCGGGTGACAGAAGGACTGTATGTTTTGAGTGATTATGAAGCAATGGTGTGTGTGTGTATGAATATACGTGTATATAGGAACTCCACTTGGTGAAGTAGCTGCTGCTTTATAGTTTTCCACATGTCCAAAGCCTCAAAGATCACGAGCCGGTGACAGTTGGTGGCCGCTGACATGTGTAATAGGATTTAGAAATTAGCAGGACTCTAATCTGCCCTCCTGCGACCCAGCGCCAGGTGTGCCCGAGATCTGCCTGCACACGGCTCAGAACAGGTGTACAGGGGCAGGAGGGCGCACTGCTATAGGAGGAGCGGGGCTGTACAGGGGGTAGGAGGGGTCAGTGCCTATACAGGGGGCAGGAGGGGCGGGGCTGTACAGGGGGTAGGAGGGGTCAGTGCCTATACAGGGGGCAGGAGGGGCGGGGCTGTACAGGGGATAGGAGGTGTCAGTGCCTATACAGGGGGCAGGGGGGGCGGGGCTGTACAGGTGGTAGGAGGGGCGGGGCTGTAGAGGGGGTAGGAAGGGTCAGTGCCTATACAGGCGGCAGGAGGGGCGGGGCTGTACAGGGGGTAGGAAGGGTCAGTGCCTATACAGGCGGCAGGAGGGGCGGGGCTGTACAGGGGGTAGGAGGGGTCAGTGCCTATACAGGGGGCATGAGGGGCGGGGCTGTACAGGGGGTAGGAGGGGTCAGTGCCTATACAGGGGGCAGGGGGGGCGGGGCTGTACAGGGGGTAGGCGGGGTCAGTGACTATACAGGGGGCAGGTGGGGCGGGGCTGTACAGGGGGTAGGAGGGGTCAGTGCCTATACAGGGGGCAGGTGGGGCGGGGCTGTACAGGGGGTAGGAGGGGTCAGTGCCTATACAGGGGGCATGAGGGGCGGGGCTGTACAGGGGGTAGGAGGGGTCAGTGCCTATACAGGGGGCGGGGCTGTACAGGGGGTAGGAGGGGTCAGTGACTATACAGGGGGCAGGTGGGGCGGGGCTGTACAGGGGGTAGGAGGGGTCAGTGCCTATACAGGGGGCAGGAGGGGCGGGGCTGTACAGGGGGTAGGAGGGGTCAGTGCCTGTACAGGGGGCAGGAGGGGCGGGGCTGTACAGGGGGCAGGAGGGGTGAGTGCCTATACAGGGGGCAGGAGGGGCGGGTCTGTACAGGGGGTAGGAGGTGTCAGTGCCTATACAGGGGGCAGGGGGGCGGGGCTGTACAGGTAGAAGGAGGGGGTGGGGCTGTTCAGGGGTTGGGGTGGATGGGTGTGGGGCTGTACAGCTGGTAGGAGGGGGTGGGGCTGTACAGGGGGTGGGGGTGGATGGGGCAGGGCTGTACAGGTGGTAGGAGGGGGCGGGCTGTACAGGGGTTGGGGTGGATGGGTGTGGGGCTGTACAGGTAGTAGGAGGGTGTGGGGGTGGAGGGGGCGGGGTGGGGGTGGATGGGGCGGGGCTGTACAGGTGGTAGGAGGGGGTGGGGCTGTACAGGTGGTGGATGGGGGCGGACAGTACAGGAGGTAGGGGTGGGGGTGGATGGGGGCGGGCTGTACAGGGGGTGGATGGGGGCGGGCTGTACAGGGGGTGGATGGGGGCGGGCAATACAAGTGGTAGGAGGGGCACCTGAAAAGAAATGATGTTTCTTAGATTCCCACAAATTAGAAGCGTTCACGTTACAATTGCACCTGAATCCCCTGCGTTAATATCGCTGTGTGAGCCGCTTACCTCTCACGCTGCAACAAATGCACTTCTGCTACTTAACAACTTGTTCAGCTTTGCCCTCCTCACTACACCAAGTCATAATTAGCACCGCTGTGTACGCTGCACTGTATCCCCGTGCACAGAGCTTACATTCTCATTTATGGTGGCCTTTGTGATAGCGACTTGCCCAAGGTTACAAGGAGCTGAACCGGCCTCATCCACTTTAGGCTACGGACCAGTGTCGGCGCTGCACGCGCGCCTGCGAGGCTGGCGGTGTGTGCAGCTGTGATCCCCGGTCTGCGGTGAGCTGCAGGGGGAAAGATGAGGAGACAATTTGACTGTCTTCAGGAAAAACTGGTCGTGCAGCGCGGCGGCCAAGGGAGCTAGGGGGCCCGGCCCCATGGAGGGGCGGTTCTTGTCCCTGCCATAGCGCCCCCCGCAGCAGGCACCGGGGACCTAGCCTTAGAGACACTAGACCACTCCTGTCCGAACAACCTGACTTGATAGATATATATATTAGTACGGCACATTTGAGAGCGTTCTCTTTTGATTAATACGGATTCTAATTCATTCCGCTAATAGGAGAGCCGTGTCAGACTTTCCCTGCATGGGACAGATGGCCCAATGGCTGGGGAGGCAGATGGGGAGGCGTAGTGAGGTCAAAGTTCCAAGGTCACAGACAAGCATGTGATGGGGTCCTGAGATCCTGGCACACTTTGGCTTCTTCATTGATTGGCATCAGCACTCAGAGTTAACCCCCTGGCTGCCAGAGCAGCATGCCACACTTTATCAATAACGACATGATTATATCAATAACTGGATCGTAAAATCAACAATTTCTTGATGTTTAGGGATTTCCGATGTGCGCTGCGCTAACACTTCTCTTCCTCCGTTTCCCGTCAGGTCGCTGTGCAGTGCTGTGAGTGTGTATCATTTAACGTGCAGTAACTGCAAAGAGAACTGCAGCTACGTTCTGTTTAGCAGTAAGATCACATTCCTAATGGAGCTCCTGATGCATCAGCTCACGGTACGTCCCTGTCTCCTGTAACTCGCTACACAGGAGAGTCTGTGCGCTGAGGTTGATTGAAATGATGCTGCTTTTGTATTAGTTCATGGGTGGCCAACTGCAGTCCTCAAGGGCCACCAACAGGTCAGGTTTTCATGATATCCCTGATGCAGCACAAGTGGCTCAATCGGAAACTCAGTCAAAGACTGCACCTCTGGTTGAGCCACCTGTGCTGAAGCAGGGACTGACTGAGCCGTTTGTGCTGGAGCTGGGATATCCTTAAAACCTGACCTGTTGGAGGAGGAATAAGAACCCCGGATTTTGAGAATCCTAAATCCTTTTCACAAAAAGCACCTTTTGCAACTCCGTGGTAATTAAGGAAATTCAGTTAACGGTCTGTTTTCCGGCATTATTTGCAAATCTCATTGAATATTTGATTTCAGAATTCATTCCTAATTCATTGCGACCTCATAATTCACTGACACCGTTCGCCCTAAAACCACCGACATGCGGAGCGCTCCCCAAGCCAAGCGCTGACTTAATTGAAAAGTTATGTATGTGTCTTGAATAATTGACATTTCCGCCGATTGAATAAGTTAGAAAGTGGACTGTTTAGGGACATTTAATGGCTTTGCATGTGGATGGGAGAGTGTAAGACATTCAGCAGGAATAACACACAATGCGTAACACACTATTGCATAATGTCAGCAGCCAAAAAGATAAAAGTGCAGGGCAAGAGGTATCTGAGCGTGAATTTAAGAGGCGAAAAGAAAGCCGCTTCATGTTTCACACGACACAAAGAAGTAACATTTTCACTTCAAGCAACAATACTACTTTCCACCATTATTATTATTATTATTATTATTATTATTTGTATATGTAAAGCATGCAGCAATGTATAATTGTACATTCTTATCTAAGCTGGCAATCATTTTGTGCTCCTGTTATAAATGTGTTAAAAATCGTGTACCTAACATAATGGCCACTGTCACAGGGAACCAGTACTTTTGACATTTTTATCTTCCGGGATCAATTCACTTGGCAGAACAAGGTAATGGAATAAAATGAGGTTTATTCTGGTGAGACCAGCAGACACACAATGATACACAAAATACAGAAGAATACACACTCAACTGGGGGTCTGGGGGGAGTCTCTAGCCTCAAATAGGTGCAGGGCGCCTGCTTCAGATAGACTTACCCTGTCCGCTCCACGTCCAGAAACTTCACGTTCCTTCCTCCGGGAAGATACCTGGCTATACCTGCTAACCGCGAGCAAGGCACAAAAGAGAACTTGGCCGGAAACTCAGACCTGAGTCTCAGCTAGGCTGGCTGCTCCGGCAAAAAACCAAGCCGGTTGCTCTGCTATTCACAAAAGAGCAACTTTGAAAAGCCCGCCAGCGCCTCACCGACCCAAGCCCGGGATCGTCTGGTTCTCTTATCGGCCCGTCCCCTTACATAGACCTCGCTGTTCTATGTCTAACATGGAAGAGGGGCTGGCGACCAATCAGAGCACGGATCGTAACTGTATCAGCCAATCAGAGCTGGGGGCTCGTCTGGCTGTACGAGTCAGAGGAGGTGGTGGGTCTGGACGCCGACAAGCGGGAAATTTGAACTGGCCAATGGGATTCATGCCTACCAGCAACGGATTCTCAATGCCGGCCCCATACCGCCCGCTGAGTAGGCTCCAACGAGCCTGGGCGAACAAAGTGTCTTCCCCGCGGGGAGCCCTTGTTCCCAGACCCGTTACTCCGCCCTTCCCCGCTAACACCTCTCGACTTCCCTTCTCCTCTTTGATCCCCGATCTTTATGCAGACATCCCGGCTCCTATTTTAGATTACCAGGACTGTCTGTATAGAGATGGATACACACTTTATACACATAATAAACGTATGGGAACATAATACATGTGGGGGAAATGGGAGTGGGATACTTTGGGCCGAAAACCAGGATTTTGAGGGAAACTGTGTAGCCCCCGTGTAACTCACTCTCGTACCCTCAGAGCCTGCCTGCTCGTAGGCTAGCATTACGGACTACCGGTATTTATTTTATTTATAAAAAGTTTTACCAGGAAGTAATACATTGAGAGTTACGTCCCGTTTTTACGTATGTCCTGGGCACAGAGTTATGATGACAAATAATAAGATGGTTACAAATACAGTTGCATAATGAGCAGGGTATACATTATATACAAGACATTGCGTGCACAGTTAAAGAAAATATATATTATGGGCGTATGAAACCGTTACAGACCAGATTCAAATGTGAGACAGCCTTAGTTTTGAAAGAATTTAGACTGGTGGCGGCTTTGGGGTGCACGGTAAGAGGAGGAGCGGCCAAATACCCCGGGATCCTTGCCCCCCCGACCTCCTACACAGGTTTTAAATAAATTTTCACCCAAATATCCCCCTTGAAACTCCCACTCCCGAAATAGCAGGTTTATTACATGACCGGAAATGGTATAACGCGACAGCGCAGGTGTAAGACGCAGAGTCCCCGGCTTATGGTGCTTCTAAGTTACCAGGGACCCACGGTTTTCAGGGGTAACCAGTCGGGCTTCACCTTTATTATGAAGACTGGCTACCCCCTACCGTCACAGCCGCCTTTCAGTTTCAATCAATCCTTCAGTCAGTGTAACACGGCAGCTACAATGTAACCTTATATTACTAAGGTAACAGTACAGTATCTATTGTTACAGTTTGCAGCTCAAACTGCTGGGAACATTGGCAACAAATGAAAGTGTTACAAATATCTTGCACTGCTGGGGAGGTGGGCTAAAACCTGCTATAGAAATCAAAGGAAGGGCACTGTATTAAAAATCATTACAGATGTCATTAAGAGTTGAATATAAATAAATTAACAGCCTCTATTATGTAATACTACAGAACTGATTTGTTTACATAAAACACACATAAGATTTCATATTTTGCTGCTTTCATTGTTGACGAAATCTTCCTAATTCAGCCCAAGCACATCCATAGGCTGTGCGTGTTTCTGGGGGCTACACGGGACTATACCATAAAGCATATCACGGTCGTTCGTTCAGATCACCCCCATGTGGGGCGGGCCCCTTACATCTTCTTAAAGCCGCAATCTCCCCCCCCCCATTTATGGGACCCCGGATCTGAACTGCGCTATTTTTCTCTCTGGGGGCCCCTGCAGCTGACGCGATACTCACCAGGGATTTTGCCAGGTGTAAATCTCCCTCCAGGGGAAACAGAATGGCTGCCAAATCTCCGGCCAAGAGGGAGCCGCAACATCTTTGGTTGTGGTTCCCTATTGGACGACCATTTCCGTCCCCTTTATAAAGTCAGGCAGTAATACCGGTAACTTCCCCATTAAGGGGGGGGGTCGGAGCCCCGCTATTTCCAGCTGATCTCTTCTCCAGCGCAGAGAAGCAGCTCCCCGCACATTGGAGCGGGAGGGAGAGCTGAGTGAGAGCTGCAGGATTACTGTATTCCCCACGGAGCAGTGTGACGCGTCCTTAGGTCTTAGGTTTTAATTACAGCAGTGACAGGGGCTTGTCCTGTGTTAGCAGAACCAGAGCCAGGTACAGACCGTGCGGCTCAGACCGTCAGCGCCAAACTAGCGGCAAGGAACACTCTGTTGCCAAAGCGCAGATATTTCCTTCCCCTGCTGTCACCTCTCTCTAGGGATCTGGTGCCAGTCTCTCTGGGAGATCTGGTATCTGTCTCTCTGTCTCTGGGAGATCTGGTATCTGTCTTTGGGAGATCTGGTGTCGGTATCTCTCTCTGGGAGATATAGCATCATCCTCTCTGTCTCTGGGAGATCTTGCTTCTTTCTCTCTCTCTCTGGGAGATATAGTGTCGGTCTGTCTCTGGGAAATCTGTCGTCGGTCTCTCTCTGGGAGATCTGTTGACGGCCTCTCTGGGAGATATAGTGTCGGCCTCTCTCTGGGAGATCTGTCATCGGCCTCTCTCTGGGAGATCTGTCGTCGACCTCTCTGGGAGATCTGTCATCGGCCTCTCTCTCTCTGGGAGATCTGGCGTCGGCCTCTCTGAGAGATCTGGCGTCGGCCTCTCTCTGGGAGATCTGGCGTCGGCCTCTCTGGGAGATCCGGCGTCGGCCTCTCTGGGAGATCTGGCGTCGGCCTCTCTCTGGGAGATCTGGTGCCGGACTCTCTCTCTGGGAGATCTGGTGTCGGACTCTCTCTGGGAGATCTGGTGTCGGCTTCTCTCTTGGGATCTGACATCAGTCTCTGGGGATCTCTTGTTGGTCTCTCTAGGAGATCTGACATTGGCTTCTCTCTCTGGGAGATCTGGCGTCGGCCTCTCTATTAGTTATAGGGAGAGGTTATATGGGGAAATAGGAGGAGTTATAGGGGGCGGTTATATGGGGTAATAGGAGGAGTTATAGGGAGAGGTTATATGGGGTAATAGGAGTTATAAGGAGAGGTTATATGGGGTAATAGGAGTTATAGGGAGAGGTTATATGGGGTAATCGGAGTTATAGGGAGCGGGTATATGGGGTAATAGGAAGAGTTATAGGGAGAGGTTATATGGGGTAATAGGAGTTATAGGGAGGGGTTATATGGGGTAATAGGAGGAGTTATAGGGAGCGGTTATATGGGGTAATCGGAGTTATAGGGAGCGGGTATATGGGGTAATAGGAAGAGTTATAGGGAGGGGTTATATGGGGTAATAGGAGTTATAGGGAGGGGTTATATGGGGTAATAGGAGGAGTTATAGGGAGCGGTATTGTAGATGGATGAAAGCGCATAGTTATACTTAGTACTGATTTACATTGCAACCAGGTAAATGTGAGTGGAGCGGAGTGTGACCTGCGTGTCACCCGGATACAGAAGCGCGTGCATGTGCCGGCGCTCTGGCACGCTGTGCGCTCTGTTCCTGGAAGCGGGTTGTTTTAGCGAGGGATTTTCTGACGAGCTGCAGAAAGATTTCCTCCTGCTCTGCGGATGTCTCCGAGCTCTTGTTTTGATATAAACTCGCCCCGAGGCTCAGACCGCAGACAATCTTGTCGTATTGAAGGAGAAAATACATTTGGGAAGGGGGGGGGGGGGGGGCAGGAATGCCTCGAAAATGCTCTTCTGTGGCAATTTCATCCACCCACTTTTAACCCCATCACTGCCAGCAGCACGAGCCACTTGGGTAGAACTGTTTAAATGCTCAGGCCCTGAAGCCTCTGGCAGCGGAGAGGAGAGGTGCGTGTGGAGCTGGCAGGCATGGCAGAGATTAACCCCAGTGGATTGATATTGTCACAGATCATCCTGCCTCATAATAACCCATCAATCAGCCCTCCAGGGAGATGTTTCACCGCCGGCTCTTACAGCAAGGGTGGGCAGCGCCGCTCCTCCAGGGCCACCAACAGGTCAGGTTATCAGGATATCCCTGCTTCAGCACAGCTGGCTCAGTCGTTGGTCAACGTCAGTCCTCAAGGGCCACCCACAGGTCAGGTGTTCAGGATATCGCTGCTATTCAGCCACCTTTGCTGAAGCAGGGATATCCTGATCACCTGACTTGCTGGTGGCCCTTGAGGACTGGAGTTGCCCACGCCTGGTCTAGAGGGGGCGATCTCGCACGCTGCAGCCAATGCATGGGAGTCATTTCAGGTGCCCTGATCTCGGGCTGATCTCGGGCGCGGAGGGTAACACCACCTTAGACTTGGTGGGTTTGAGTGATGCAACGATAGACATTGCATTGGTGTCTCTGTCACCCACAGGTCCCCAAACCTGCGGCACTCGCCCCATTGTCACATATTGTACTTGCTAAAGCTATGGGGGAACATCATATTTCAAACTGGTAAGAAGCTCACAGGGACACACCCAACGCTGTCGTTCTCCAGTCACTACCCAGAATCCCTGTCTGCGGTTTAATCACTGTGACAATGGGGTGAATTAGTCAGGTTTGGGGACCTGTGGGCGACATGAAGAAACATTCATGGATTTCTGTGCTTGTCCCATAATATTGCACGGATTATTGCTGCAGTGTGTAGTGTCCTGTGCTGGGGAACCGTTTGCTCTGTCTGACATCCCCTGTGAGCTGTGGGGCAGTAGTACTGATAGCTGTGGGGCAGTAGTACTGATAGCTGTGGGGCAGTAGTACTGATAGCTGTGGGGCAGTAGTACTGATAGCTGTGGTGCAGTAGTACTGATAGCTGTGGGGCAGTAGTACTGATAGCTGTGGGGCAGTAGTACTGATAGCTGTGGGGCAGTAGTACTGATAGCTGTGGGGCAGTAGTACTGATAGCTGTGGGGCAGTAGAACTTATAGCTGTGGTGCAGTAGTACTGACATGTTGGGGCAGTAGTACTGATAGCTGTGGGGCAGTAGTACTGATAGCTGTGGGGCAGTAGTACTGATAGCTGTGGGGCAGTAGTACTGGCAGGTTTGGGCAGTAGTACTGATAGCTGTGGGGCAGTAGTCCTGATAGCTGTGGGGCAGTAGTACTGTTAGCTGTTGGGGCAGTAGTACTGACAGGTTTGGGGCACTAGTACTGATAGCTGTGGGGCAGTAGTACTGATAGCTGTGGGGCAGTAGTACTGACAGGTTTGGGGCACTAGTACTGATAGCTGTGGGGCAGTAGTACTGATAGCTGTGGGGCAGTAGTACTGTTAGCTGTTGGGGCAGTAGTACTGACAGGTTTGGGGCACTAGTACTGATAGCTGTGGGGCAGTAGTACTGATAGCTGTGGGGCAGTAGTACTGACAGGTTTGGGGCACTAGTACTTATAGCTGTGGGGCAGTAGTACTGCTAGTTTTAGGGAGCTCGCCAGTAACGTGTAGGAACCAGCACAGCGAGCGGCCCAGATACAGCACACGTCAGATGCTATTGTATCGCGCGCTCCTAACACAGCGCCCTCATGTTTGACGAATAATAACGCTTCCGGCGATGGAAAACCTTCAAAGCAATGTGGGATGGCGAGGCGTGTCTGTGTGTGTTCCGTGCACCTTGTTGTAACGTGTTGACTTGTGCAAACACGTGTTTTAGGCTCGGCGGGTAACTCGCTGAACGCAGACAATAGAGGAATTGTGCAGGCCCTGCCGTGCGTTGCTGGTCTCCTCATCGCTACATACAACACGCTGCCCCTGTACACAGTACTGCGCAGGTACTCACTGCCCTATGCACAGCGGGGGACGTGGCCGCCTCTCGTCCCTCATTAGGGAGAGAATAATAATAATGACACGTATGAAGTTCTCTGTCAGTGCGTGCGACGTGTCACTTCTCCCTAACTCCTCCTATTACCCCCCAAAGCACAAGCTGCTCAGGAACCTGCTATATTGCTGCTACGAGACGCAGGATAAGGGGGTGTGGGGCTTAATCACATTGCTAATAGGGCCAGTTAGCACTGAGGCTGCACTGCAGATGGAGAAGGGACAGTGTGAGGCGGGCTGCAGCATCCCAAACCGGGAGAAAGGCTATTGAACGCGCCTCCTGTGTAATGACCCTGCGGAAGGTGGTGAGCTGCTTACTGTGTCCATTCATACAAAATCCCCTTGTTGTACAAGTTTTTAAATCCGTTTGCAGCAAATAAAAATCTCACGTTGTGAGCCCAGCCACATGTCTCAGACAGGTCTGCAACCCTTCCCCGTTACCGCGTAGCATACAGTGCTAACACAGCAGCCAGGGATTCTGGGTAATGACATGCAAATGAGCACTCTGTTGAGCAGCTAATGGCGCCTTAGGCCTCGGTCCCGCTGCGCTCGTTGGCGCGGGCGGCCATGTCGTGAGTTCCCCACCAGCAGGGGAATCCTCGCGAGCCGGTCCCCCCTGGCGGCACAGCTCACTACACGCTGTGGCGCGTCAGCCGCTAGGAGACACAAGAGAATGGTGTTTCCTAGCGTTGACGCGTCACGTGGTGTGGCTGTGAGCCAATGGGGAGGGGAGGCTTCGGGAGGAGGAGAGGCTTCGGGGAGCGGGGAGGAGTGTGGAGTGAAAGCAGGTGAGTGCCTGTCTGTGTGTGTGTGTCTGAGTGCGTGCGTGCCTGTCTGTGTGTGCCTGAGTGCGTGAGTGCCTGCCTCTGTCTGTGTGTGTGTGTGTGTATGAGTGCGTGAGTGCCTGCCTCTGTCTGTGTGTGTGTGTATGAGTGCGTGAGTGCCTGCCTCTGTCTGTGGGTGTGTGTATGAGTGCGTGAGTGCCTGCCTCTGTCTGTGTGTGTGTGTCTGTGTGTGTGTGTGTGTGTGTGTGTGTGTGTGTGTGTGTGTGTGTGTGTGTGTGTGTGTGTGTGTGTGTGTGTGTGTATGAGTGCCTGGCTCTGTCTGTGTGTGTGTATGAGTGCGTGAGTGCCTGCCTGCCTGTGTGTGTGTGTGTGTGTGTATGAGTGCCTGCGTGTGTGTGTGTTTAAAGTTACCTTCAGCAGCTCCAGCTCCAGCCCGAGCCCGTGGAGGGAGGGGGGGAGAGTAGCGGGTCCCTCCGCTCAAGCCACGCCCCCCCTCCCGCTCAAACCTTCCACTCCCGCCCACCTCCGGCTCCCGCTCCCTACAGACCGCATATCGCGGTCTGTGTATGTCAGCGCCCCGCCTGTCTGCAGTGCGGGTGCGCTGACTCTGGGAGCGGGGCCTTAGCCTTACTGGCTTCTGCCCAGGAGCAGGCGAGTACGGGAGGTTTATGTAGCAGGCCCAGCGCTGCTGAATAATCAGACAATGTGCTGGTGCTCCCCGTGTTACCCAGCCCCCCTAATACCTGTACAGAGATAAGCTGGCATCAGCAGCCACTTGTGAGCCGCTGCCTTCCCGGCTTCCACTATATGAAACGCTGTACTGAGGAATCAAATGATCAATTCTCGGTCACTTCCGTCGTCTGCAACCCCCTACGTTTATTTATTCTCATCAAAGCCACAGTCTTGTTTCAACAAGTGTGAGGGGTATAGGACAGTGCTGTTTGGCAAGGGCAGTGATCTTATTCCACTAATCCATTCTTCAGAGGCAACTGGTGTAAGGGGCGTGTAAGGGGGATCCACGGAAGTCTATAGAGGCAACTGGTGTATGTAAGGGGGATCCACGGAAGTCTATAGAGGAAACTGGTGTATGTAAGGGGGATCCACGGAAGTCTATAGAGGCAACTGGTGTATGTAAGGGGGATCCACGGAAGTCTATAGAGGCAACTGGTGTGTGTAAGGGGGATCCACGGAAGTCTATAGAGGCAACTGGTGTATGTAAGAGGGTGATCATATTGAAGGAAAGTGTGGAAACTGATGTTTGTGAGACTGTGGCCTTCGTACAAGGTAAATGGGTTTGGAAGGTTTGCACTAGTCCCCTATGCTAATTATATCACCATTAAACCCTTTGTAACAAGGCATTTGTTTCTGCTCAATAGGTGTTTGTCCCAGATGAAGACAAGACCATCTTAGGAAGGAGTGTTAACAGGCAGGTGTTTGAAGGTCTCACCACAGGACTCCTGCGTCTCTGCTCTGGAATTTTTGCGTGTCTCATTTCCAGCTCCCCGGCAGGAAGCAGCCAGACGGGAAACCCCAAAATAACACCGGAAACCCAAACCAAAGTGTCCCCTGCGGAAGCCTTCAGCGGCCGAGTCCAGGACATGATCAGGTAAATGTTATGTGCAGATAATGCAAGAAACGTGACATTAGAGATAATACTAGTGCCCAGAGTGGAAGTCTGCCCTCACCGGTTGGATGTCGGCCTTCGCCGGTTGGATGTCGGCCTTCTCCGTTTGGAAGGTGGCCCTCGCCGGTTGGATGTCTGCCCTCGCCGGTTGGAAGTCTGCCCTCGCCGGTTGGAAGTCTGCCCTCGCCGGTTGGAAGTCTGCCCTCGCCGGTTGGAAGTCTGCCTTTGCCGGTTGGAAGTCTGCCCTCGCCGGTTGGATGTCTGCCCTCGCCGGTTGGAAGTCTGCCCTCGCCGGTTGGATGTCTGCCCTCGCCGGTTGGAAGTCTGCCCTCGCCAGTTGGAAGTCTGCCTTTGCCGTTTGGAAGTCTGCCCTCGCCGGTTGGAAGTCTGCCCTCGCCGGTTGGAAGTCTGCCCTCGCCGGTTGGAAGTCTGCCCTCGCCGGTTGGATGTCTGCCCTCGCCAGTTGGAATTCTGCCTTTGCCGTTTGGAAGTCTGCCCTCGCCGGTTGGAAGTCTGCCCTCGCCGGTTATTAGTCTGCCCTCGCCGGTTGGAAGTCTGCCCTCGCCGGTTGGAAGTCTGCCCTCGCCGGTTGGAAGTCTGCCCTCGCCGGTTGGAAGTCTGCCCTCGCCGGTTGGATGTCTGCCCTCGCCGGTTGGATGTCTGCCCTCGCCGGTTGGATGTCTGCCCTCGCCGGTTGGATGTCTGCCCTCGCCGGTTGGAAGTCTGCCCTTGCCAGTTCTGACTCATTAGAAGATGTATTGGAAGTCAGTCTCACTCATCAGGTCTGGAGAAGTCCTTCCAATAAGTTATCACAGTTGGGTCAAAAACACAGAATATATAAATGTGGTCAGCACAAAATACACAGGGTACACCTACCAAAACCCAATGGCAGAGTGAAAGCCAAACGTGCATAGAGATACTCTGTACCATTGTATTGTGCAGCATAGCCCTTGCATATCATTCTGCTTTCTAAACAGTCTTCCCTCTGAGCCATTTCTCCTAAATATCCCAAACCTGTTTTTCTGGCAGCCCCGGATCCTCATATCTACTTGGTGTTTGTAGAATGGTGTATTGTTCTGACAATCCCCCGCAGAGACACCAGCGGAGAGTCCAGTTCTGCATCGCCTCGATCCGCTCGTCTCATCTTTATTTTCCGCTTTTTGTCATTCCGTCATAAACGGTTTTGTGAGAAAACCACATGAAATCCCTTTTACCTTCATAAAACAAATACAATTCTGGCTTATAAGCCCGAGTGTACATTTCATTAACCCCTCACATTACCGCCAAGTCACTACTGAAACAATTAAAGATGTAAATAGAAATATGTTATGCGTGTATGCCCTTGAATGAGCATAATGTACTGTATATGCTCGGTGATATATTATTATGATAATGTTGTGCTCCGTGACCCTGAATGAGGCCCTCACCGCTGCCGCATTGCTTCTCTCCTCTCCAGTTACACGGTGAATATCGGGATGATTGACAAGCTGTGCGGGTGTTTCGTCTCCGTTCAAGGCCCTCTCGATGAAAACCCCAAAATCGCAGCTTTCCTGCAGGCAGCGACGGCCTTGTTGCAAGCCCTGTGCCGGCTCTGCTTCTCCGTGACGGGAAGGTACGGTTCTTACCTGTCCTGATTACATGTGGACCTCACTGATGAATACAATTGGGGAGAGAGATTGAATGTCATAGTAACAAATAGAAACATGTCACTTGTCACGGATTTGGGTTCTGGTTGGGTTTGGGTTCGGCGTTTTAGGATCAGCCTCAAACAGACATCTAAGGCTGCGCTTATAGTGCCTTGCGACGCAACGCCACTCCAAAACAAATCCATTGACTCCGTGGCAAGCGCTTATAGTAAGCGTGGCAGCGACGGAGTGACGTCGCGACCAAAAAACTTGAAGCCAGGTAAATTTCATTTTTTAGAGATAGTCGCCACCTGTGACTGTCTCTAAACCAATCAGAGAGCACTGCCCGTCCCCTTCGTGACGTCACTGGCCCTGTCGCCAGTGACGTCGCTTAAAACTAAAGTTTAACTTTCACTAGTGGCGACGGGTGACGTCATCGGTCGCGTCGCCGGCACTATAAGCGCGGCCTAAGTCAGGGGTTCTCAACTCCATTCCTAAAGGGCCACCAACCGGTCAGGTTTTTAAGATATCCCTGCTTCAGCACAGGTAGCTCAATCAGTCCCTGCTTCAACTGAGCCACTGATTGTGCCATCTGTGCTGAAGCAGGGATATCCTGAAAACCAGACCTGTTGGGGGGGTCTTGAGAACTGGAGTTGAGCCCCCCGGTCTAAGTAATGGGACTGATTAAAAATCAGAACTTTTCCTCTCTCGATATCTCGATCTCGGCGACTTTTTGCTCTTGGGTGGGGTGTTCCCTTGAAAGGCCATGATCTGACCCAAAAGTCCCTTAACTTTCCGTTAACTTAACATTTGAGTCCTTCTCCTCGTCCGCTGCTGTAACCCTGTAATGCGTGTGGTTTATCCCAGTCTCGGCCCCGCGTCTTACAATTTCACTTAATGCTGTCTCTGTCGCTCCATGAATTCAAAACGACCCTTCATGCAAAACGACCCTGATTATATATGCCCCTTGAAACGGGAATATAGGTCAGGTTTAGTTACAAGAAATGAAACATTACAGCATTCCTGAAAGCCCTGCTTGGTATATAGCGGTGTATATCCCGGGGACACCGCACCTAGAACATTGGATCAGACCACATTGGCTTTTTCCCTCGGCTGTCTGAATAGGGCCTTTGACTGCCTCATCCTAAACATCTAAGTCTTACATGATTCAACCCGACATCTCAAACCAGCAGGAGCCGGTGGGCTGCTCCCAAACACGCTATCAGCAGTGAAATATAAACATGTTCAGAGAGCCCCTTGGTTTTAGCAAACCCAAGAAGTAGCAGGAGTTTTGTAGCCATTTAGGATGTGCGGTTTTAGGTAGCCAAACGTCACCTCGCCCCGTTAGATAATGGCGCCTCGAGACTGAAAATAAACAGCCCTGGATCAGAAGAAGAGTAATATCTTCTTTCATAACAAGAGGGGCGTTTGCATTGTGCGTCTGTCTCACTGGCAGCTGATCGTAGGGCTGTAAGGCTATGAGGGGGAATGGGAGGGCGCCACGGTTATAGGGAGCACTGCAAGAGTTACGTGGGGCGCACATTCTGGGCACATTTCATCCGATAACTTCAGTGCGGGGAACATTTCCTTGCCTTCATTGCGCTGTTTTCGACACATAGTTAGGCTTTCCCACTTCAAAGACCAGCGACCCAACCACAAGGCTACCTCTCCTGTAATCGGAATAGGCTGATGATCACTTAAACTCGCTCAAATAGTGCATAACATTTTCTTAAAGCAACAGTCCCTATTCTTTGTCTCTTTATTATAGCGGATCTGTGGGGGAGGGGCCCTTAAATCGGATCTGGGGGGAGGGGCCCTTAGATCGGATCTGGGGGGAGGGGCCCTTAGAACAGATCTTGTGGGCGGGAGGGGGGCCCTTAGATCTGGGGGCGGGGGGGAGCCCTTAGATCTAATCTGGGGTTCCCTAACCTCAGGGGTGCCTCCCCGGTTTAAGGGCCGCCGTGGTCGCTGTTTGACGGAGGGGTCGTGATACTCTGTCGCCCAAGTGGTTATGGCACACACTGGGAGTGACAGTCCCACGGAGCCGGTCACTTTATCATGAGTTTATTATCGTGGTCACAATGGCCAATTCATGCCATATAGATGGTTTTGATGTTACTGGTCCCTGTGGTAGCGATGGGGCAAAATAAACCCGATGTAAGAGTGCTGGGCAGTAAACACAGACACATTATCACACCGCGTGCTCTTAATAATGACCCACGCGGGCTGTGGCACTAATGGAAAGGAGCTTAAGTGCCCCGCCTGACACTCCGCGTGAGGTGTGTGTGTGTGTGTGTGTGTGTGTGTGTGTGTGTGTGTGTGTGTGTGTGTGTGTGTGTGTGTGTGAATATATTTGTGTGTGTGTGTGTGTGTGCGAGAATATATTTGTGTGTGTGTGTGTGCGCGAATATATTTGTGTGAGTGTGTGTTTGTGTGCTTTGAAATATAACAATCTATAGAAAAATATTGTGTGTATATATATATATATGTATATATATATATATATATATACACATATACACACACACACACACACACAGGTTCATGCACATTTACTACATTCTTGTGTGTAAATACGTCTAAATACGTTTTGTGTATGCATAGATAAATCATAATGTAAATATATACGGTACAATTGTTATAAATGCTGGCAAAATGTTGAAATATGCTCTTTTTCCTTGTCTTTAAATGTATCTATAATGACATTACAATAAGCGCGTGGCCCTTTGTCTCCGCCATGTTTTCTGCTCTGGCCGCCCTGGAGACCCTAGTGGAAGAGCCGAGCTCCGTGGCCCTTTGTCTCCGCCATGTTTTCTGCTCTGGCCCCCCTGGAGACCCCAGTGGAAGAGCCGAGCTCCGTGGCCCTTTGTCTCCGCCATGTTTTCTGCTCTGGCCCCCCTGGAGACCCCAGTGGAAGAGCCGAGCTCCGTGGCCCTTTGTCTCCTCCATGTTTTCTGCTCTGGCCCCCCTGGAGACCCTAGTGGAAGAGCCGAGCTCCGTGGCCCTTTGTCTCCTCCATGTTTTCTGCTCTGGCCGCCCTGGAGACCCCAGTGGAAGAGCCGAGCTCCGTGGCCCTTTGTCTCCGCCATGTTTTCTGCTCTGGCCCCCCTGGAGACCCCAGTGGAAGAGCAGAGCTCCGTGGCCCTTTGTCTCCTCCATGTTTTCTGCTCTGGCCCCCCTGGAGACCCTAGTGGAAGAGCCGAGCTCCGTGGCCCTTTGTCTCCTCCATGTTTTCTGCTCTGGCCGCCCTGGAGACCCCAGTGGAAGAGCCGAGCTCCGTGGCCCTTTGTCTCCGCCATGTTTTCTGCTCTGGCCCCTCTGGAGAGCCTAGTGGAAGAGCCGAGCTCCGTGGCCCTTTGTCTCCGCCATGTTTTCTGCTCTGGCCCCCCTGGAGACCCTAGTGGAAGAGCCGAGCTCCGTGGCCCTTTGTCTCCGCCATGTTTTCTGCTCTGGCCTCCCTGGAGACCCTAGTGGAAGAGCCGAGCTCCGTGGCTTGGCTCGGCCTGGTAATCCTTGGAACAGTAAGGTCTCTTGTTCTGCTCTTCCTTGCTGTTGACTTAGATCTTAGCTGGCTGTGGTGTGTATACACTGCTGAATGATGGCCCTACATCTTCGACATACACACACACCTACATACATGTTTGTCCAACGGTTAGGTAAACCGAGGCTTTGGATCGTTTGGCAAGCAGCCCTGCCTGTGTAAATACAGCAGCACCAGGGGGTCAGGTTGTAGCATTTTGGCGATATGAACGCAGACATGCAGGGGGGCTGTGTTTTAACAAATACGCCTGGTGAATGATTGCACTTTTTGGCAGCTTTGCTACAATATACACCAGTGCCCGTTGTTTATTCCTTTATCTCTCAGATATTTTACCAGGAAACAAACACATTGAGAGTTCTCACGTATGTCCTGGGCACAAAGTGAAGCTGACAGCATTACAAGTTACAGTTACACACATTGTCTTGAAAGAACGGAGACAGCAAGCTCCCGATAAATTGTTCTAGAAGTCGGGGTGATCGGGAAGAGATGGAGGAGCCGCCAGATGGTTCGTTCAACCTTGGGACTATAAGCAGGTTGCTGGAGGCGGATCTAAGGGGCATCAGATTGAACGTGCATTATAAGAAGGGGCCAGAGGAGCATTGTAGTAATGTCATTGTAATTATATTCAATACTCATTCTCAGCATATGCTCTATATTAAGGGTAGCCAACTCCAGTACTCAAGGGCTACTACCAGGCCAGGTATTAGGGATATCCCTGCTTCAGCACAGGTGATGCAGTCATAATGACTGAGGCACTGATTGGGGCATCTGTGCTGAAGCAGGGATGTCCTTAAAACCTGACCTGTTGGTGGCCCTTGAGGACTGGCGTTGGCCGCCCCTGGTCATATTGTGTGACTAAGAGCATTTAAAAATAATCAGACAAGTAAAGGTATATTTGAGATATTTTAAATGTTAATATTTCCGTAGTACAGCAAAGCAAAAATGAATCAGCACTCAACAATATCAATACATCAAGAATAATCAATAAAATACAATGTGGACAAAGCACAAAGCCGCAGAGAATCTGCCATTTTAATGTGCGCCCCTCTCATGGAATAAAGTAAGAAATGTACAATCGCTCACACTGCGCCCCTCCCCCCCTCCCCCCCTCCCCCCGTGCGTAATGTGAGTATATGTGTCCAAACTGGGTTATCTTACGGGAGGGACTCGTGAGCGATTGTACATTTCTCACTTTCTTCCCTGTGAGGGGCATTAAAATGGCAGAATCTCTGCTGCTTGGCACATTCGCTTTGCCCACGTGGCATGTTATTGGTTATTTTTAATTTATTGTGTGCTGATCCATTTTTTGCTTTACTGTTATACTGATTTTTTATGGCTAGCGCTGCGGGCAAAGGATCCCAGCACCAACCACATTTCCGTCTATAGTTTATCGAAATGCTATATTTGGTGAGTGCATATTCTAGTTTTTTCTTTTTTCCGTATAATGTTTCCATAGTATCCGAATGCTTTGGAGAGTTTGTACGATCTTTAGCTCATCTCTTTTGTGATGGGACTGTTTGTAAACCCTGGTATACTCTGGTAAATAGTTGATGGGCAGCCTCGTATCCCCTTTTTCTTGTTCTCCTTAAACTAATTATTCTGCCATACTTAGCCAAAGAAGTAAAGAGGAATAACCGGAAGCCCGCGGGACTTGTACAACACAATCATTTTCACACAGAAAGCAAATAAGTGAACATTTTTCATTGATAATGAAGCAATCTTTTAATGGAAGTCGTTGGCTGTCGCTGGCGCCTTCACCACTAAAAGACAGGCCATTGTTCCCAACTCCGGTCCTCAAGGGCCCCTAGCAGTCCAGGGTTTAAAGCTGCAGACCGAGCCATATCCTACATGTGTGTGTGTTTTTAAATAAATCAGTCCTGTACGATGAGAAATACTTGTAGCATTTTTTTTTAAACAACTGAATGACTTTTTAATGTGTTATAATGTAACAAGCCTTTTTTTGTTTCTATAATAACCATTTACAAAGTCCCATCCCCTTCCTCTTCTGAAACAGGCTCTGGCACACCGCTTTTTGAGCCCTGCAAGAACTTTGCATCTTTGGTCCTCTCCTGCTGCATTGACAGCAATTTAGTGATCCCCTGAGCCGAATCATCGCTGTTCGATCACAACGGAACATATCGATCGGCCGCTTCGCTAATTCCTTATCATTGTGCGGATTGTATTGATTCACTTATTAAAGGGGGAAAAAATAAAATTACCAAAAAAAAATGGCAGCTTGGACTGCTGCTTTAAGGATACCCCTGCTTGAGCACTGGTGGTTCAGTCCAAATGATTGGGCCACCTGTGCTAATGAGAGGATATCTTTAAAACTGGACTGTTAGAGTTGCTTGGGGACTAGCTTTGGAAACCACTAGTTTAAAGCATGCTGGGTTTTGTTGGTTCAACGGGACGGCCGCTCTGGTCATGGAGGGCCTGGAGTTAATGCTGTATAATTACAGTCCGTTTTGCTTTTCGGACGCAGGTCTTGGAATATATTTGAAGGTTCCCACCCGGACCCCACCGGGCTCACGACTGCTCTCCAAAGCACGGATCTTGTGGGTGTCCTGCACATGCTATACTGCGTGCTCTTCCACGCGTCTGTCTCTGACCCCAGCGTCCTGAGCCCCAAGGAGACCTACGATCAGAACACTATCCAAGTCGCGGGTCACAGCCTGCGATTCCTGAACAGCTTCGCGGCGCTGAATCTCCCAGCTTTCCAGGTAACCGCCTGCTGGGCGTCTGTAGGCTCCGACCCGGGAATATCCCCCATTGGGGCCCTTGGAAATCCCCGACTGGGAACTCGGAAAATCCCTCACTAAGCCTAATGAAGTCTGTTACCTTCTTCTCTTTACATAAGTGAGCAGATTGGGCTGTGATTATAGGAGCAGTTAGGGGAGGAGTTATAGGAGCAGTTAGGGGAGGAGTTATATGGAGTGGTTATAGGAGCAGTTAGGGGAGGAGTTATAGGAGCAGTTAGGGGAGGAGTTATATGGAGTGGTTATAGGAGCAGTTAGGGGAGGGGTTATAGGGAACGAGTATAGGAGCAGTTAGGGGAGGAGTTATAGGGAGCGGTTATAGGAGCAGTTAGGGGAGGGGTTATAGGAGCAGTTAGGGGAGGAGTTATAGGGAGACATTATAGGAGCAGATAGGGGAGGAGTTATAGGGAGACATTATAGGAGCAGTTAGGGGAGGAGTTATAGGGAGACATTATAGGAGCAGATAGGGGAACCGTTGCATAGTTACATAGTAGATGAGTTTGAAAAAAAGACATGCGTCCATCAATTTCAACCTATGCTAAATTTAGACGACATGAAAACAAAAAAAGAGAGCGCAAAAGAAAGTCAATATCAATTGAAATGTATAATCACTTTATATAAAATATAAACCATATAAAAACTTACAATAACATGTAAGAAAAACACTGATATCCACACGTTCCCTTCCCAAAGGCTGGACCAGTGGTTCCTGGGTATTCCCTCTGGTAGATGGAACCTCCAACCGAACTCTGGTAAAAACAGCAGAGAGGCTGGAGTCCTACAGCCAATAGTGTGAGCTGCAGAGCTCCAAACTGCTCCCTCGTGGGTATAGGGAAACAGACGCAGGCATCTGAGGTCACAGCGTCCTACGTGGTAACCGTGGAGACCTGGATACCTCAACGCGTTTCGCGTCACTTCACTTCGTCAGGTGCCTCACATATGCTAATTAAGCTGACTGGGCTGAACTTCATTCAGTCAGGTGACTTGTTACAGCTATTTAACTAAAAGCACAGCACGTATGCTTCATGCAGCCTGATTTTAAAGCAGGCCATATTTAAAGTAACCCAATTTAAGTATCATACAGTGCTGGAGTTTAAACGGGAGTTCAAAAGGAGTGGACAACACCTACTGGCCCTGATTCCTGCATTTGAACTACGCTGGATAGGAGGATATTATCTATCCCAGACTGCACATCTCAGCACGTTACTATTGGTGCCACACCGCCTTTACAATTTATATTTGCTATGACCTCACTTCTCAAATTACGCACTTCTTTCTACCAACCTCATTATGTCTCTAACACTATTCATATATCTCCATCTCTCCTTCCTTCACATCTTCTCAGTTCACCGTACCCTTCCTATTCCTCCCTCTCTTGCTTTTCCCTCCTTTGAGTCTCACACTGTCCAGATCTTCTCTCCTCTCCCTGTCCACGTGGCTGTCATCTATTGCCCACCTGACCCTATTCATCCCTGTTCTGTCTTTCTCACTTTGAATCCTGGCTCTCTTTCTTTCTCTCCTCAGACTCCCCTGTTCTTCTCCTTGGGGACTTCAACTGCCACATTGATGACCCCTCTCTCCCTCGGGCTTCCCGCTTTCTCTCTCTAACCTCTTCATTTGGCCTTAAACAGTGGACTGCAGCCAGCACCCACAAGGATGGCCGCTGCCTAGACCTGGTTTTCACTAAAAACTTTTCTCTCTCTGATTTCTCCATTTCCCATTTTCCTCTCTCTGACCATCACCTCATCTCATTTTCTCTCTTGCTTCTCCCCTTCTTCAACTCCAGCTACCCCTCGTTTCTGCAGAGACCTGCCAGCCTTTGATTCCACTTTACGCTCCTCCCTCTCCTCTCTCAGCCCTGTTTCAGACCCTGACAACCTGGTCAGGAACTTCAACTCTACCCTGTCCTCCTCTCTTGATCTACATGCCCTGCTTTTTCTCTGCCGTTCTCGCCCTTCTAACCCCAGAACCTGGCTAAATTCCCACACGCACATGCTGCATTCCTGTACTCGCTCTTCTGAACGCCTCTGGAGGAAATCTCACACTCTCGCAGACTTCCTTCACTACAAATTTATGCTATCCTGTTTCAATTCTGTCCTCTCTCCGGCTAAACAAACCTACATTTCTTCACTAATCAACTCGCACAAGTCTAATCCACGCCAATTCATCTCTGTCTTTGACTCCCTACTCAGACCACCCTCCGCTGCCTCTTCTTCTTCCTCCTTCTCACTTCAGGACTTTGCTGACTAGTTTGAGGAAAAGGTGGAATCCATACGTCAGAACATCCCATCTGTTTCCTCCTCCCACTCTTCACCTCTTCCTAACTCTCCTCCTGCCTTACTAGACTCTTTTTCCACTGTCACAGAGGAGGATGTGTCACTGCTGATCTCCTCTTCTCCCTCTACCACATGCCCTCTTGACCCCATTCCCTCCCATCTCCTAAAACCTCTTGCTCCTACTATAATCCCTACGCTCACACAGATTTTTAACTCCACCCTCTACTCTGGTACCTTTCCCTCCTCCATCAAATATGCATCAGTCATACCATTATTCAAAAACAGCAAGCTTGACCTTACCAGTCTTTCTAACTATCGACCTGTCTCCCTCCTGCCTTTTGCCTCCAAACTCCTTGAACGTCTTGTATTCTCTCACTTGCTCCATTTTCTCAACACCTATTCTCTCCTAGACACTCTACAATCTGGTTTCTGCACTGCTCACTCCACTGAAACAGCCCTCACTAAAATAACTAATGACCTCCATGCTGCCAAAGACAGAGGTCATTACACTCTGCTCATATTACTCGACTTCCCTGCAGCATTTGATACCGTGAACCACCCTCTCCTCATTCACATTCTCCATACTCTTGGTATTCGTAACAAAGCTCTATCCTGGATCTCCTCTTACCTCCCATCGTACTTCCAGTGTCTCTTCTGCTAATAACCTCCTATATCAATTTCTCTGTGGGGGTACCCCATGGCCCTGTCCTGAGACCTCTCCTCTTTTCTCTGTACACACTCTTTAGGTGACCTATTCACATTGTGTTCAAATATAACCTCTATGCTGATGACACACAAATTTACTTTTCAACCCCTGACCTTACACCTGCTGTACAGACCAAAGTTTCTGAATGTCTCTCTGCGATATCATCCTGGATGGCCCTCCGCCGACTTAATCTTAACATGGCAAAAACAGAGCTCCTCATATTCCATCACAAACCTGGCCCTACTATCTCCTTCCACATTAGTGTTGGAAGCACCATCATTCACCCAGTAGCCCAAGTACGCTGCCTAGGGGTCACACTCGACTCCTCTCTCACATTAAAAACGTTTCTAGAACCTGTCGCTTTTTCCTCTGCAATATTACAAAGATACGCCATTTCCTCTGTTGCTGGACTGCTAAAACTCTGACACAGACCCTCATTCTCTCCCGTCTCAATTACTGTAACCTCCTGCTGTCCGGCCTTCCTGCCTCTCACCTGTCTACCATACAGTCTACCCTAAACACTGCTGCCAGAATGACTCTACACTTTCCTAAATCTGTCTCAGCGTCTTCCCTGCTGAAATCCCTCTCCTGGCTTCCTATCAAATCCTGCATCTCACACTCAATTCTCTTCACTTTTAAAGCTTTACACTCTTCTCCTCCTCCTTACATCACAGCCCTAATTTCTCGCTATACACCATCCCGACTCTTGTGTTCCGCTCAAGGAAGTCTTCTCTCTACCCTCTTTGTATCTAAAGCCCTCTCCCACCTCAAACCCTTTTTACTGACTGCCCCACACCTCTGGAATGCCCTTCCCCTCAATATCCGACTAGCACCCTCTCTATCCTTTAAGACCCAACTTAAAACACACCTGCTTAACGAAGCATATGAGTAGCTCCGCGGCTAATACTATACACCTGATACATAAAGCTTGTCCCCTTCAGACGCACTTACCAGAACGCCCTCCTACTGTCTCTGTATGTCCTTCCTACCTACCAATTAGATTGTAAGCTCCTCGGAGCAGGGACTCCTCTTCCTTAATGTTACCTTTATGTCTGAAGCGCTTATTCCCATGTTCTGTTATTTGTATTATTTGTTATTTATATGATTGTCACGTGTATTACTACCGTGAAGCTCTATTTACTTACATTAATGGCGCTTAATATATAAATAAAGATATACATACATACTACTCAAGGGGGGTGCTAGATATACCTCGCAACCTTACCCTATTGGTTGGCTTTCCAATCAAGGCAAATTTGCTTCACAGGGTGATCCACATACAATACAATTAACCAAAAATGACACAACATTGGTTAATTGTATTACACGACGATCACCCTGTGAAGCAAATTTACCCTGATTTGAAAGCCAACCAATAGGGAAAGGTTGCAACACAAATACATCCCAACAAGATTACATTAGTACTATAGGTACTGCAACAAATCTTTTAATATCTCCGATTAATACACTAGGTAGAAACCACCCAAAATATTTTCAGATGCCCAGAAGAGCAGCGAGCAGGCCACCCGCCCGCGTGGGATGTGGCTAAGGTCCCTCTGGTCGTAAAGAGGTTAAAACATAATGTGTCTTATTCCTAAATCAAACTCCCCAAAAGAGAGTGCAGGGCAAATGTAGAGAGGTTTGCGTATGATTAATCCCATTCAATCACCAATGCCATTCATTGTGATATTCAGTGCCTCGCAGAAACACAATATCTGACTGACAGAGGTGAAATACATGGAACCGCTTTCCAGCAGAGGTGTTACAGGTTAATACAGCTGCCAGGGACACAGTGGATATATGTGAACACCTGGGAATTATTGGTGTCAGAGACTTCCCAGTACGTGGGTGGGAGTGGTCAGAGAACCTTATCTGCTGATAAGTAAGTACAGGCAATGTGTCATTAATTAATAAAACACATTTATACCTACACATATATTTGTGCATATGTGTGTAGTGTAGTATGTGTGTGTTTAAACGTATGATTATGTGTGTGTATACTGTATGTGAAGAGACCTGTGAGGTTTGGAGAGCTCTGTACACGTGAAGAAGAGACCTGAGAGGTTTGGAGAGCTCTGTACACGTGAAGAAGAGACCTGAGAGGTTTGGAAAGCTCTATACATATGCTGAGGAGACGTGGGGTTTGGAAAACTCTTATTATGTGAAGAGGAGACGTTTTTGAGGTTTGGAAAACACTGTACACATGAAGAAGAGACCTGTGAGGTGTGGAAAGCTCTTTAAACTTGAAGAGACCTGTGAGGTTTGTAGAGCTCTGTACATGTGAAGAAGATACCTGTGAGGTTTAGAAACCTCTAAGTTAACTTCACCCATGACGTCCTCCTGACTTGTCTGTGAGACATTGTGCAGAAGATGAGGCTGTCATTAACGTGTTAAAGCGGAAGAGGTGCTTCCGTAGGAAAAGAACATTAGTTATACCTTTGTATACTCACTGAAGGGACCTCTAACCTGCTGTTATCAGGAAGGTCAAACACAGAGCATGAGGCTCAGGATCCATGAACATGACTAATTAAATAAGTGATCACATTGATGATCAAACCCCTGTAGTGCCAGCAAACGGCAGGTTCCTATTAAGCGTGTCTCATTAGTAGAAAAGTGGGAAGAAGTGGAGAAAATGATTGGAAAACTCTTTACATACTGCTTGAAGAACAGGGAAATTACAGAACAATGGCGTAAATAGAAATAGCTGTGTTTGTCCAGGTGCGATAGTTCAGAGTAAAGGAGTACTTCAGTATTAGGTGATACCTTTTTTTATTTGGACTAAATAAAAAATCTCAATCGCTAGTCCAAATAAAATACGTATCACCTAATACTGAAGTACAGTAATTATTTACTCCGCACTTGAACAAAAGAGTAAAGGTATAGCAATCCTCACCCATAAGAAAGGAGACACAAGAACTACAGACCAATCAGTCTACGTCCAATCCCTTGCAAGATTTTCACAACAATACTCGCTAACCAGTTGCAACAGACCTAGAGAACAAGCGGAATTTCACAGTGGATATAACACAATGGACCTTGTCGCACTCATACAACATGTGACTTCCTGAAGTAATGAATATGATCTACCACTCCTATCTTAGGATTCGTAGATTACGAAACAGCATTTGATTGCTGTTTACACCTCAGCAGTTTTGAAGACATTAGGAAGACAAAGTGTTGAAGAAGCGTACATTGGTATTATAAGTAACATTTACGAGAATGCTACATCAGCCATTAGATCACATGAAGATACAAGCAAGATAAGGATCAGCAAGGGAGTGCGACAGGGAGACACCGTGTCACCAAAGCTTTTCACAGTAGCACTTGAAGAATTGTTGGGAAGAAAAAAAGAATCTAAATCAATGGTTCATACCTGTTACCTACGATTACATCGTTATTTTCGCCTCAAATCCAGAAAACCAGCACGAGTCAGAAATCTCGCCGAAGCAAGTAAAGAAGTGGTCCTCCATTTGAATCTCGGCAAGACCAAAGTGATGCTCAACATGTGTCAACTCTGTAAAGATCAAAATGAATGGAATCATTTGAAGACTATTTCTTCTTTGACCAGCAAGTATCAAGAGATAGATGACTTTCAAATGAGTTCCATGGGATAATGAAGATGGGATGGAGGCATTTGGAAGAAACAAGACAATCTTGCATGGGAACCTTCCACTGCGCCTCGGAATGAAAGTGTTTGATCAATGTATCGTGCCCGTGCTCACGTATAAATATGTGAAACTTGGACCCTAAATGCAAAGACAATTCAGATGCATGCTGGGATTTACCCAAAGAGACAGGAAAAAGAATGAGTTCGAAAGCAAACAGAAGTCTGTGACATCAGCACAAGGGTTTATTAAAATGGCAGTGGGGACATATAACAAGAAGAAATGACCATCGTTGGACAAAGATGGTACTCGACTGGATTCCAAGCAAAATTAAAAGACCAAGATGACGACCAACCGTAAGATGGGAGGATGAGATCAGAAAACGTGTTGCAGCGACGTGTAGAAGAGAGGCTGTAACCGTAGCACATGGAAGGTCATTGGGAAGGTTTCATGCAGGAAAACCTCTTAAAAGAAGGAATACCAACAATACCAGACCAGAGAGGGGGGTGGGATGGATATGGAACAAGCAAGCTGAGTGTTTTTACTTTACAATGACACCTGCTGAGTGGGACTCCAGACCTCCAGTCCTACCTAATGCAACCATCCTGCCCAAAACTGAAATAGATTTGTTACGGGGTCCTCCGGAAGTGAACTGCACTGTTTTCAGCTCTGGGGAGCCTGCGGTTCCTGAAATTCTTACAGTTTTAGGTGCCGGTACACTTCCTGGTTTAAACATAGTGACCATAGTCGACCAGTAGGAAGCCACAACGTCACGCATTGCAGCTTCCTGTTGTCGCATGGTTTGACGACCATTTTGATTTCCCAGGAGGGAGAGAATATTGGCACCTAAAACTGTAAGCTTCCCAAGAACCGCGTGGTCCATTTCTGTAGGACCTGACTGGTCCCAATTCTGTAAAATGAGCAGGCAGAAATGCGGCTTTTTAATAAGACGTGGTGAAACGGAAGTGCTGCCACTTTCAATGGGTGTTTCATCATTTAAATTCATCTGCATTCTAATGAAGTAACACTTTAATATCAATGTTTTCATGTCAGGTAGTAACTTTGTGTGTTTAAAGGATCAGCATATATGTTTTTTTTAATAGGTGGGAAGTAGGGGGTCTCCAGAGCTGAACCCCATTAATTTCCGCTCCGGGGACCCGCTGCTTCCCGAGATACTTACCTCCGTAGGAGGCACCAGTATCTCCTGCTGAGGTTTAAATGTCCTGGTCACGCGGGCCAATAGGAAAGCCGCAAGGGATGACGGTATAGCTTCCTATTGGCCCGTCGGACATTTAAGCCGCCATTTCGATAGCCCCACACAGTCCAGCCGGAGCTGCTGCCAGCACCGCCTATGGAGTTAAATATCTCGGGAAGCAGGGGGTCCCTGGATCTGAAATTTATTTATTTATAAAATGTTTTACCAGGAAGTAATACATAGAGAGTAACCTCTCGTTTTCAAGTATGTCCTGGGCAATTAACACCGTTCAACTCTGGAGACCCCCTGCTTCAATCTACAACGGAAAAGGAAAGCAGGACTGCTGCCTTAGTATATCAAGAAAGGTTTGTCACCTCCTGTGGGGTCATTCCTGGCTCTGCCAGTGACAGGGAGCATTGGGTGACAGCAGGACGGGGGTTGAATAGACTGGGGTATTAATATAAAGTTCCCATGTCAGAGGGAGTTTCTTTATCAGCGACGTGTCCCCAGTGTTAGAAGTATCTCTGCTGCTGGGTCAGTGACATCGTATCTTCCTGTCACGTGGGGAGAGCTGGCTATTCTGTGACATCACACTGTCACACCTGGGCAGAGCTGGCCGTTCTGTGACATCACAACGATGTCTGTCACACTTGGAACTTTCTGTACTATAAATGATCAGCAAAGTGACAACATGAGGACTTCCTGTTCCACTTCTTCTTTTTTTTTTTTTTTTTTAAAGCGTTTAGAACTTTAATATGCTTTTAACATTTCTTTCTTTAAAAACAAAACAAAATAAGGACAAGAAGAATGTGTTGTGGGCCCTTCTGGAAGCAAAGGGGTTAAAATGTTTTGGGTGTGGTTTGCTTTTTAACTTTCAGCCCCTTTGGCCCATCACAACCATGTGAGAGCTCCTTGGGCAGATCACGTGATCATGGCGGCACTGATGAGGAGTCCTTCTCCTTTGTACCTGTTTTGGCCAATTTCCGGTCATCGCCCCACAGGATCTCCCCTAGAATGACAAGCTGAAAGCCCCATGAGGTAGCCATTACATCATGGGGCCCCTGGAGTGCCACACCTAATTAGTGTGGTGGCTACATCACGTGGCACTCAAAAGGGTAACTGTTAGATCCTCTGTGGAATGGGGGATTGGGGCTTTCCAGCACAAGATGGGACAGGGGGGCTTAACTCCAGTCCTCAAGCCCCCCACCCCCCCCAAACAGGTCAGGTTCTCAGGATATCCCAGCTTCAGCACATGTGGCTCAATCAGTCTCTGCTTCAGCAAAGGTGGCTCAATCATTGGATTGAGCCACCTGTGCTAAGGCTGGGATATCCTTTAAAGCTGACATGTTGGGGGGTCTTGAGGACTGGAGTTGAGCACCCCTGGTCTAGGAGACCGTCTGCCCCATGCTTCCTCCAGAGAAATGTTGGCTGAGTAGAGCAGGATGTTCCCATACTGCATGTTGCCTTTATTCCCTTCCCCTTCAGCTCTGACCTCTGACCTCTCCCCGCTCCTTCTGCTTGACATGTTTATTAAATAGAAGCTGGCAGATAAAATGTGAGCGCTCTGTATCTCACCGTGGAGCAGCTCGCTCATCGCAGTCTGCGGCTTCTGCTAATGTTTACATCACAACATCCCAGTTATTTCATTTTATCTGCCTGTTCCAATTAGAGCACAGGGCACTGCTGTGCAGTTTAGGCTTAAAGGGGCAGTCCCATTTCGGGCCAAAGTGAACTAACGCCAAGACAGGTTAATGGGTTTAGATGTGACGCAGTAAAAAGGTATAAAAGAGGCTTAGAGATGTTAAACAGTATGTACGTAAGGTAGTATTAGGATAGGTACACCTGCTGACACTAGAAGTATTCACATATGGCTTGTTCCGCATTCTACCCAGAATCCTCCTGTGGTGCCAATGTTTTAGCTGATCTGTTCTAGTATTCGCAGATTTTATGTTGCTAAAGCATCTTTATCGTTTTTTTAATCTGTTGGGATTGGGCGATTTTAAGGGCAGACATCCCCCTCCTCACTTCTATGGAGACTGTGATGGCAGATTCAATAGATACAGTATCTTCAAAGAAAGGTCGGACATCTTTTTAGAAAGGAAAGGTATACAGGGATATACCAAATAAGTAAACATGGGAAGGATGCTGATCCAGGGAGTAACCTGATTGCCAATATTTGGAGTCAGGAAGGAATTAATTTTTCCCTTATGAGATATCATTGGATGATATGTCACTGGGGTTTGTGTTTGCCTTCCTCTGGATCAATATAATGTAAGTACGGATATAGGATAAAGTATCTGTTGTCTAAATTTAGCATAGGTTGAACTTGATGGATGTCTGTCAACCCCATCTACTATGTAACTATGCAACTATGTAACTATGCAAATTCCAACCAGCCAGCTTATGCAAGGGCACAGTGCCTACGCTGGGAGAGACATGGAAAGGAGGGGAAGCTTGTGGTGACATGGAGTTCGTGTGGCGACCGTGCTACCTGGTGTTGTGTCAGTGTGTTATTGTCATTGCCTGTACGTGCTACCTCTCACAGACTTGGGTTTTGTGTCAGTCTGTTGTAGGTGCAGAGGGTCTCTCCCTGGCTTTCCGACATGTTATCAGCTCCCTGTTTTGGTACTGCTCTCAATACACGTGCGAGGACCTTCTCCAGGAGATCATCGTGTGCATCGGCTACTTCACAGTCAACCACCCTGACAACCAGGTGAGAGACGACAACACAGCACTATGTATAAGGTACCGCCATATGCCACAGTGCAGTACAATGAATACAATCAGGGGGATGGGGGGTAGGGTAGTGGTTAGGGGAGTAGGGTAGTGGTTAGGGGAGTAGGGTAGTGGTTAGGGGAGTAGGGGAGTGGTTAGCGGAGTAGGGGAGTGGTTGGGCGAGTGTAGAGAAGGGGTTGGGGGGGTGTAGGGTCGTGGTTAGGGTGTGTAAGGTATTGGTTAGGGGGGGTGTAGGGTAGTGGTTAGGGGTTGTAGAGAAGTGGTTAGGGGGTGTAAGGTAGTGGTTAGGGGGGTGTAGGATAGTGGTTAGGCGGTGTAGGGAAGTGGTTAGGGGGGGGGAGTGATTAGGGGGGGGTGTAGGGTAGTGATTAGGGAGGTGTAGGGTCATGGTTAGGGGGTGTAAGGTAGTGGTTAGGGGGGGTGTAGGGTAGTGGTTAGGGGTTGTAGTGAAGTGGTTAGGGGGGCTGTAAGGTAGTGGTTAGGGGGGTGTAGGATAGTGGTTAGGGGGTGTAGGGAAGTGGTTAGAGGGGGTGTAGGGAAGTGGTTAGGGGGGGGAAGTGGTTAGGGGGGGTGTAGAGTATTTCTTAGGGGAGGTGTAGGGTTGTTGTTAGGGAGGTGTAGGGAAGTGGTTGGGGGGTGTAGGGAAGTGGTTGTAGGGGGGTGTAGGGAAGTGGTTGGGGGGTGTAGGGAGGTGGTTGTAGGGGGGGTGTAGGGTAGTGGTTAGGGGGTTGTAGGGAAGTGGTTAGGGGGGGTGTCGGGTAGTAGTTAGGGGGTTGTAGGGAAGTGGTTAGGGGGGTGTAGGGAAGTGGTTGGGGGGGGGGTGTTTGGTAGTGGTTAGGGGGTGTAGGGTAGTGGTTAGGGTGGGTGTAGGGTAGTGGTTAGGGGGGGTGTAGGGTAGTGGTTAGGGGGTTGTAGGGAAATGGTTAGAGGGGGTGTAGGGTAGTAGTTAGGGGGGTGTAGGGAAGTGGTTAGAGGGGGTGTAGGGTAGTAGTTAGGGGGGTGTAGGGAAGTGGTTAGAGGGGGTGTAGGTTAGTAGTTAGGGGGGTGTAGGGAAGTGGTTAGAGGGGGTGTAGGGAAGTGGTTAGAGGGGGTATAGGGTAGTAGTTAGGGGGTGTAGGGAAGTGGTTAGAGGGGGTGTAGGGAAGTGGTTAGAGGGGGTGTAGGGTAGTAGTTCGGAGGGGTGTAGGGTAGTGGTTAGGGGGGTGTAGGGTAGAGGTTAGGGGGTGGGGTGTTGCTTCAAAGTTTCACCTTGGGTTCACATCCTGCAATAAATCAATATTACAGTGTATGTATCCTAGCAAAATGTCATGTTAATAATAATCAAATCAAGGTGTCACATCTACTCCCTTCTCGTTGTCCTGTTTATGCCATCTTTAGCCAAGAAATTAAAATTGTAACACGCAGAGAGGTGTAACAACACGCAGAGAGGTGTAACAACACGCAGAGAGGTGTAACAACACGCAGAGAGGTGTAACAACACGCAGAGAGGTGTAACAACACGCAGAGAGGTGTGTAACAACACGCAGAGAGGGGTGTTACAACACGCAGAGAGGTGTGTAACAACACGGAGAGAGGTGTAACACCACGCAGAGAGGTATAACAACACGCAGAGAGGTGTAACAACACGCAGAGAGGTGTAACAACACGCAGAGAGGTGTAACAACACGCAGAGAGGTGTAACAACACGCAGAGAGGTGTAACAACACGCAGAGAGGTGTGTAACAACACGCAGAGAGGTGTGTAACAACACGCAGAGAGGTGTGTAACAACACGGAGAGAGGTGTGTAACAACACGGAGAGAGGTGTAACACCACGCAGAGAGGTATAACAACACGCAGAGAGGTATAACAACACGCAGAGGGGTGTAACAACACGCAGAGAGGTGTGTAACAACACGCAGAGAGGTGTGTAACAACACGCAGAGAGGTGTGTAACAACACGGAGAGAGGTGTAACACCACGCAGGGAGGTGTGTAAGAACACGCAGAAAGGTGTGTAACAACACGCAGAGAGGTGTAACACCACGCAGAGAGGTGTGTAACACCACGCAGAGAGGTGTGTAACACCACGCAGAGAGGTGTGTAACACCATGCAGAGAGGTGTGTAAGAACACGCAGAGAGGTGTATAACAACACGCAGAGAGGTGTAACACCACGCAGAGAGGTGTGTGACAGTGAGGGGGTACCCAGGCCATTAATAAAGGTATTTGGCCCTGCTTGGGGGCCCCTGAGGCATATTGGGAAAATGTAGATTGTCAGCTCTGCAGCCCAGTAATGGTAAAAACACTGTGCATTCAATAAACATATATGTGTGTCTCCCACCAGGTATAAGGTGGCGAGAATCATGTTGTGTATAACTATGAAATGTATTACTGTATCAGTGTTTCCCTGTTACCGCGCAAAGAAAAAATGGTTTTAAAACCCATCAGCCCGTAGCACAGCGAACGGATTTTAGCTAGCTACTGCTAGGAAGGTCCTAGCACGCTGAGATTTGCAGCGCGCGCGTCAGGTAAAATCATTAAAAAGGTTATAGCGCAATTTTTATAAAGGTATATAAAAAATTGTCCCGAAGATTAAGATTTTTATTAAAGTAATGGTCAGAGGAAGTCATTCAGTATGGATAAAAATCCATTTGCATAGGAAACAGAGGGAGCTACTCCGCCCTCTTAGCTTCAAAGGCAGTCCAGGATATGAAGGTGTTAACCATTTGTTAGCAAGGATATGGAGGTTTTACCCAGTTGTTAGCAAGGAGGGGGAAGGGAGAGAATTTCAATAAGCATCCTGGCAAATGGTTGCTCTGCCCAGACTTTCAAGCACTGATCCGGCAGGGGTCTGGCCTGACAAGTGGGGAAAAGATGGCGTTTGTCGCACATGCCCAGTTGCTATGCTGAAGCTCCCAGTGCCAGGCTACTCAGGACTGGCACCTCCGGGATAGGTGGCAATATTTGGTTCCCACGCAGAGGTTGGCTGCAGAGTTTAAAAATAGGAATGTTAACCCTATAAGAACCGGTCCAGCCCATCAGGAAGGAGATTCACCTAAGATTTATTATGCAGTGAAAGATCCATCCTGTAACCAGACTTAACATCGTAACTAGTAAGTGTATTTTTCGTTGTAATTGTAAATCAAGCTGTGTATGTTCATTCTGTAAATAAATTACAATTTATTTTATCTCTTGCTTTGCTCAATCAAAGGATCCGGGTATTTTGGTGTTAAAAGCATTGGTCTCCATGACAGTTTATCAACACGCAGAGAGGTGTAACAACACGCAGAGAGGTGTAACAACACGCAGAGAGGTGTATCAACACGCAGAGAGGTGTATCAACACGCAGAGAGGTGTATCAACACGCAGAGAGGTGTATCAACACGCAGAGAGGTGTATCAACACGCAGAGAGGAGTAACAACTCGCAGAGAGGTGTAACAACACGCATAGGTATAATAATAACACGCAGAGAGGTGTAACACCACGCAGAGAGATTTAATAAGACGCAGAGATATGATAACATGCAGAGCAATATAGTAATCCTCAGAGAGATATGACACGCCGAGCCATATAGTAACATGCAGACAGATATACCAACATGCAGAGTTATACTAACATGCAGAGAGACATAATAACACGTAGAGCGATATAATAACACACAGAGCGATATAACACACAGAGCGATATAATAACATGCACACTGATATAGTAACACGAAGAGCAATATAATAACACGCAGAGAGATATAATAACATACACACTGATATAGTAACACGCAGAGCGATGTAATAACACGCACAGTGATATAATAACACGCAGAGAGATATAATGTAACCTCCCTTCTAAAGGGTTACTAGCAGTGTCAGTGTAGGCTAGGTCCGCCCTGGGTTGCTATGGGGATCTAGGCCTCTTGCAGGGGTATTTAAGGAGGAGAGATGGTTCTGGAAGGTGAGGTTCCAGGAGGACATGAGGAGTGGAGCCCCGGGGATAGTAGACGGCCATGTTCTTAAGGTAATAGAATAGACCAGGCCCCCCTACTTTATGTTCTATATAGGGACAGTAAGCTTGTCAGTTAGGATCCCTAGAGAAGACTAAGGGAGTCCAAGATAAGTGCTAAGTATGAAACGGCATGCACTAGAGAGCCTCAGTAACGAGGAGTCCTGGATGCCGACTGATCGGTTCTAATTACGGACGTTAAGGAAACCAGTTGCACTGGGAAAATGATGAAACATTTGATTTGGTAGCTGGGACTGTCCCTGTGTGACCCAATCACTAAACAGTAACTATCAGGATAAAGTATGTCATTTGTAGAATTTTGTATCTGTTGAACAGACCGTTTAGGGCAGGGGTGGGGAACCTTTTTTCTGCCAAGGGCCATTTGGATATTTGTAACATCGTTCGCGGGCCATACAGACACAGACAGGCAGGCACACGGCAGGCACACAGCAGGCACACGGCAGGCACACAGCAGGCACACGGCAGGCACACAGCAGGCATGCAGGCACACAGAACCCCGCCCCCCTACCTCTGGTTGTTGCTGATGCTGCTGGGGGGATCGTGTAGGGCGGATGCTGGGGTAAGTGCGGGGGGAACTGCTGGAGAAGCATCGGGGAAGTGCGGGGAATGCTGCGGGGGAAGTACGGTGGCTGCTGGGGATCGTGTAGGGCTGCGGGCGCCTCACACCACCTCCTCCCGATCGGGCGCACGGCGGCCATATTTTTTTTAATTAGCGCGACCCCGGTTATAGCAGTTTCCTTAGCAGGGCCAGGCCAAATGATTTTGAGGGCCTTATACGCCCTCGGGCCTAACGTTCCCCACCCCTGGTTTAAGGCAATGACACAAACAGGGGTGACATTTACCCCAGGCCTGTTTCACGGCTCTAACCAGACACCCTCCTGTCTGAACCTCCCTAGAAGTGAAGGGGTTAACCCGTTGGAACCGGATTCCTTCAGCTGATAAGTGTGTAATGCAGATTCGAAGTACAGAGCGCCTGTAACTAATGCACTGATAATGGGAATTACCGCCTGTATGAGCAGCATAATCACATCTCTCTGCCATTTCCCATCTGCAACGTGTCTGCATCTTTGTAACACGCTCTGCGGGATGGGTTTCACTGCCATTTCAATATTGCCCATTGGAAGTCACCCTTGAATCCCACCCCCCCACCCCTCCTAACTTCCCCTCGGCCTTTCTAAATGGGAGAAAGTCACTCTGCAAATTCCTGCTGCCTGAGGATAGAACAACATGGCACACAGGACCAGATGAAGCTTCCATTCGAGTCTGATGATGTCACTGCCCTCACTTGGGAGGGAGCAGCCACTAAGCAGCGAGACACGCAGGGGATTCTGGGAGAGGAGATAGCAGCTGCAGTGTCACGAAAGGAATATAGGCATTGTGAAGGCTGAGCATTGCATAATAACACTGGGCCTGTAACAGTGAGGTAAAGGCCCCTGCAGCACTGAAGGTGTAACCCAGCATTGTTTGGTTTATCTCACACTGGGGGGTATGATTTAGCACAATGCAGGAGTCCTATTCATGTACAGATGTGACTGGTGTTATTACACCCGTTACGGAGATAACCCATGCAATGCTATACGCCTAACTGTGTGCGTTATACCGTGCTAAAAGGGGAAATAGTCTGCCACGTCTGTATGTTGCGTTATAAAGGGTTTCCTGCCCTTCATGTGCACAAATGCTGTGTATCGTCTGTGTAATAATCACATGTAAGCATTATACAGAGGAGTGAAAGGTACCCGATAATCTATCAGCGGGATTGTACATGTGCGGGTTTATATAGGTTATATACAATAGATATGCAAATAACTATTTATTTGGCAGTAGACGGCTGAATACATTTGATGCAGCAATATTGGTAACGAGAGTGATACGTAGCATTCATTTCTCACTAGATATTCTGTATGTTGACATTGTGAGCTGTACTGCAGCATTGGCTGAATAATATCACACGCCTGTCACACGGGGCAGTGCTGGCGGGAGTCTGCGACCTATCACACGCCTGTCACACGGGGCAGTGCTGGCGGGAGTCTGCGACCTATCACACGCCTGTCACACATGGTAGGGTTCTGCGCCCTATCATACGCCTGTCACACATGGTAGGGTTCTGCGCCCTATCACACGCCTGTCACACATGGTAGGGTTCTGCGCCCTATCACACGCCTGTCACACAGGGCGGGGCTCTGCGCCCTATCACACGCCTGTCACACAGGGCGGGGCTCTGCGCCCTATCACACGCCTGTCACACATGGTAGGGTTCTGCGCCCTATCACATGCCTGCCACACAGGGCGGGGCTCTGCGCCCTATCACACGCCTGTCACACATGGTAGGGTTCTGCGCCCTATCACACACCTGCCACACAGGGCGGGGCTCTGCGCCCTATCACACGCCTGTCACACAGGGCGGGGTTCTGCGCCCTATCACACGCCTGCCACACAGGGCGGGGCTCTGCGCCCTATCACACGCCTGTCACACAGGGCGGGGTTCTGCGCCCTATCACACGCCTGCCACACAGGGCGGGGTTCTGCGCCCTATCACACGCCTGTCACACATGGTAGGGTTCTGCGCCCTATCACACGCCTGTCACACATGGTAGGGTTCTGCGCCCTATCACATGCCTGCCACACAGGGCGGGGCTCTGCGCCCTATCACACGCCTGTCACACATGGTAGGGTTCTGCGCAATATCACACACCTGCCACACAGGGCGGGGCTCTGCGCCCTATCACACGCCTGTCACACAGGGCGGGGTTCTGCGCCCTATCACACGCCTGTCACACAGGGCGGGGTTCTGCGCCCTATCACACACCTGCCACACAGGGCGGGGTTCTGCGCCCTATCACACGCCTGTCACACATGGTAGGGTTCTGCGCCCTATCACACGCCTGTCACACATGGTAGGGTTCTGCGCCCTATCACACGCCTGTCACACATGGTAGGGTTCTGCGCCCTATCACACGCCTGTTACACAGGGCGGGGTTCTGCGCCCTATCACACGCCTGTTACACATGGTAGGGTTCTGCACCCTATCACACGCCTGTTACACAGGGCGGGGTTCTGCGCCCTATCACACGCCTGTCACACATGGTAGGGTTCTGCACCCTATCACACGCCTGTTACACAGGGCGGGGTTCTGCGCCCTATCACACGCCTGTCACACATGGTAGGGTTCTGCGCCCTATCACACGCCTGTCACACATGGTAGGGTTCTGCGCCCTATCACACGCCTGTTACACAGGGCGGGGCTCTGCGCCCTATCACACGTCTGTTACACAGGGCGGGGTCTGACTTTGCTAGAGGAAACTTCCATCCTCAACAGAGCCTCACATATTGGAGGCAGAAAAGTTGCTGGTTATAGAGAATTAGTTGTGAGGTTCTGTGAATAACGACTGCACAGCGCACGATATCAACAGCCTCGTTTAGAGGCTTGGGGTATAGGGCTCACACTTCCCGTGTGTCCCGTCCCACTATAACCTTCCATCCTCTCATTCTGCCCCCAAATGACAAGCTGACACACACAGGGGCAGATTAGGAGCAAGGCACCTTGATACATTGAAGTCTCCTAACATGCCTTTGATTGTAAGCTCTCCGGGGCAGGGATTTCCTTTTCTATCTTTGCACTTCTTGGGGCCTATTCTATAAGACTTCATAATAACATCGCCGGGCCGTTTACGGTGCCTTTTTTTTTGAGGGTTGCTATCACGGTATCAGAAAGTCTCGATTACCTGTGATAGCAACATTCCCAAAACGGGGAGTAGCCGGCGACGCGATGATCGCCTCTCTCAGAAAGGCCTAACCAGGCAGAGAGAGCTGCACAGGGAGAGCCGCCTCTCCCTGCGCAAATCACTTTAAGGGATGATGTCACATCCTTTTGAACTATTGTGACCAATCACATGGTACAGCAACCAATGGGATTGTCTTCAATCCCATTGGCTGTAATACCATGTGATATAGCCATGTGGTTTGAAGGATGTGACGTACCTCCCTTGGAGATGACGTCACATACGTAAACAAAAATATAAAGAGGCGGGCACATGATACAGCGTCCAATCGGATTGGGGCTGTACCATCTGACCCTAAAGTGTGACGTCGCAGGTCCTATATAAGGCCTGTACGTCTCATTTTTACTCAAGAAGCCGACGAGACAATATCCGTTGTGGATTTACCATGGGGCTTTGGATTGAAAGAAGAAGATAGAAGATTAAAGAAAAGATGAAAATAATTACAGATGAAGATAGAAGACGGTGATAGAAGATAAAAGAGAGAAGATTTTTTTTTTACCTGTTGCTGGTTTTCAAGGTGCATGGCGTTGGATTGCGGGTGATGACGTAGCGGTACGAGAGCTTGCAGATACGCCGGGATTCGGAGGACAAGACTTCTAAAGGTAAGTAAAATATTGAATGTATGAAATACAGTTAGGTCACGAAATAATTGGACACTGATACAAGTTTTGTTATTTTGGCTGTGTACCAAAATAAATTCAAGTTACAGTTAAATAATGAATATGGGCTTAAAGTGCAATCTATCCGCTTTAATTTGAGGGTATTCACATCCAAATTGGAGGAAGGGTTTAGGAATTACATCTCTTTAATACGTAGCCCCCTCTTTTTCAAGGTACCAAAAGTAATTAGACAATTGACTCAAAAGCTGTTTCATGGACAGGTGTGGGCTATTCCTTCGTTATTTCATCATCAATTAAGCAGGTAAAAGGTCTGGAGTGGATTCAAGGTGTGGCATTCGCATTTGGAAACTGTTGCTGTAAACCCACAAAATGCGGTCAAAGGAGCTCTCAATGCAAGTGAAACAGGGCATCCTTAGGCTGCAAAAAAAGAAAATCCATCAGAGAGATAGCAGGAACATTAGGAGTGGCCAAATCAGCAGTTTGGTACATTCTGAGAAAAAAAGAACGCACTGGTGAGCTCTGCAACACAAAAAGGCCTGGACGTCCACGGAAGACAACAGTGGTGGATGATCGAAGGATCCTTTCCATGGTAAAGAAAAACCCCTTCACAACATCCAGCCAAGTGAAGAATAATCTCAAGGAGGTAGGCATATCATTATCCAAGTCTACCATAAAGAGAAGACTTCACGAGAGCAAATACAGAGGGTTACAAGGTGCAAACCATTCATAAGCCTCAAGAATAGAAAGGCCAGATTAGACTTTGCCAAACAATATCTTAAAAAGCCTGCCCAGTTCTAGAACAGCATTCTTTGGACAGATGAAACTAAGATCAACCTGTACCAGAATGATGGGAAGAAAAAAGTATGGAGAAGACTTGGAACGGCTCATGATCCGAAGCATACCACATCATCTGTAAAACACGATGGAAGCAGTGTGATGGCATGGGCATGCATGGCTTACAATGGCACTGGGTCACCAGTGTTTATTGATGATGTGACAGAAGACAGAAGTAGCCAGATGAATTCTGAAGTGTATAGGGATATATTGTCTGCTCAGATTAAGCCAAATTCAGCGAAGTTGATTTGACAGCGCTTCACTTTACAAATGGACTATGACCCAAAACATACTGCGAAAGCAACCCAGGAGTTTTTTAAGGCAAAGAAGTGGAATATTCTGCAATGGCCGAGTCAATCACCTGATCTCAACCCGATCGAGCATGCATTTCACTTGCTGAAGACAAAACTTAAGGCAGAAAGACCCACGAACAAACAACAACTGAAGACAGCTGCAGTAAAGGCCTGGCAAAGCCTCACAAAGGAGGAAACCCAGCGTTTGGTGATGTCCATGCGTTCCAGACTTCAAGCAGTCATTGCCTGCAAAGGATTCTCGACAAAGTATTAAAAATGAACATTTTATTTATAATTGTGTTAATTTGTCCAATTACATTTGAGCCCCTGAAATAAGGGGGACTGTGTTGGAAAATGGTTGCAATTCCTAAACGTTTCATACAATATTTTTGTTCAACCCCTTGAATTAATGCTGAAAGTCTGCACTTCTATTGCATCTCGGTTGTTTCATTTCAAATCCATTGTGGTGGTGTACAGAGCCAAAATTATGAAAATTGTGCTAGTGTCCAATTATTTCCGGACCTAACTGTAGTTTTTTTTTCAGTTTTTTTTTTTTTATTGTATTTATTTATTTTTATATATTTGCTTGCCCATTGACTGATAATGTATTAATCTGTGCCCAGGGTACAGATAAATACAGTGACAGCCAATGCATTTTTTTTGGCAAATGCTTCTTATCTATTGATTGTTTTTTTTTTTTTTTCGATTTCTATTTATTGTTTGGATTAAATTGCTTGGATAGTTGTTTATTTAATTGTATTGTTTTGGAATAACATAATTGTAATAATTTTGCTATTTTGGGGATAGATACTTAATTATGATGTGTACTGTTAGGCTATTTAGCTATTTTATTGTTAGGGTGTTTAGGTGCTTGTGTATTTCTTTGATTGTGTATTTTTGGCCTTAATTATTTTTATTAGGTTGACCATTGAGTGATTTAGTGGCTTATCATGCCCATATTATATTGGTATGATATACCACTGTGCCAATCAATGGGTACAGGGTGGGTATTGTGGGTCCGGGGTGGGTGGTTAGGCCTCCAGGGCGGGTAGCTGAAGACAGGGGTTAACCCCTTAATTACTATAGCAGTTATTAACCGCTACGGTGCTTAAAGGGTTAGGGGCCATTCGATTTGTATTTTTTTCTTATATTCTTACTGGTATCGGAGGACATGGACCTGGAGTATGCTGACGAGAGTGCCCTTCATGAAGGCAAGGGTAAGTTGAACGTTTTATTTACTTTATTAATGCTGACTGGCTAATGTTTGATTTTATAATGGGCAAATGCACTATTATCCATATCTGGATAATAGTAATTTTGCCCATTACTGTACTGCATGTGTGCTGTGGGGGTTGTTGGAGGAAGAGGGGGTGGGTAGTAGGGTTGTTGTGTTTTAAAATATTTATTGTGTGTAGCGAGGATGGGTGAAGTTGGCATTTGGCCCTTGGTGGGTGTTTATACCTACCGGGTGGGTAGCGGAAGAGGTTAACCCCTTCATTACCTTAGTGCTATTAACCGCTACGGTAATGAAGGGGTTATATCCACCCACAACCCGCCCCCCCCGCAAGGCCTAAACACCCACCAGGGGCCAAATACCACCTTCACCCATTCCCGGTACCCACAATAAACATGGCAGTGGAAGTTAACCCCTTCATTGCCTTAGCGGTTAGCTGCTAAGGTAATGAAGTTGCCTATAAATGCATTTTTATTGCATGGGATTCATGCCAGGGGTCTCCGGTGCTGATATTAATGGGTGTCAGCTCTGGAGACTCCCGGCATGGATCTGATGCAGGAAAAAATCATTTTTTTGTTCTATGTCCTCTCTCGCCGCCTCTCAGCAGCCTCGCGCCAACTTTTCCTGTATTGTAAAGCGCTGACTACACTGTGGGCACAGCATCAATGAAGCTCTCAACTTGCTTAGAATCACAGACCCATAGTCAATGTAACATTGTTTGTATGTAGCACTGACCGTGTGCACCGCGCAGCTCATGGCATTTTGCAAGGAACACAATGCTGTAGATGCCTAGATGTACTAAAAAATGCTTGTGGTCTTAAGGGAAGATCGCGTCCTGCACTCCTATGGATGGAGGCGGGAGGGGGAAGTGCTCAAAGGGTTAATATTTAAACTGCCTCTGTCATTAATCACGACTAAGCCCCCACTGTCGCCTGCTTTGCATCTGGGCATAGATCTTTGTTTACTGTGAGTCCGACAAGTCGTTTATTAGCAGCTAAGATCAGAAACGCTGTCATGTGCCAAACTGCAAGGGAAAGCCCTAACATGTGCCCAACCTCAAGGGCAAGCGCTGGCATGTGCCCAACTCCAAGGGCAAGCGCTGGCATGTGCCCAACCTCAAGGGCAAGCGCTGGCATGTGCCCAACTCCAAGGGAAAGCCCTAGCATGTGCCCAACTCCAAGGGCAAGCGCTGCCATGTGCCCAACTCCAAGGGCGAGCGCTGGCATGTGTCCAACTCCAAGGGCGAGCGCTGGCATGTGCCCAACTCCAAGGGCAAGTGCTGGCATGTGCCCAACTCCAAGGGCAAGCGCTGGCATGTGCCCAACTCCAAGGGCGAGCGCTGGCATGTACCCAACTCCCAGGGCAAGCGCTGGCATGTGCCCAACTCCAAGGGCAAGTGCTGGCATGTTCCGAACTGCAAGGGAAAGCGCTGGCATGTGCCCAACTCCAAGGGCAAGCGCTGCCATGTGCCCAACTCCAAGGGCGAGCGCTGGCATGTGTCCAACTCCAAGGGCGAGCGCTGGCATGTGACCAACTTCAAGGGCAAGTGCTGGAATGTGCCCAACTCCAAGGGCAAGCGCTGGCATGTGCCCAACTCCAAGGGCGAGCGCTGGCATGTACCCAACTCCCAGGGCAAGCGCTGGCATGTGCCCAACTCCAAGGGCAAGTGCTGGCATGTGCCGAACTGCAAGGGACAGCGCTGGCATGTGCCCAACTCCAAGGGCAAGCGCTGGCATGTGCCCAACTCCAAGGGCAAGTGCTGGCATGTGCCCATCTCCAAGGCCAAGCGCTGGCATGTGCCCAACTTCTCCCAGCCCCAGCAGGTCTCACAGACTAACCTTAAGGGAAATCTCTGTAATAGGATTAATGTGCAGAACTGAGAAACCCAACAAACGTGTTTCAGCGTCTTAAGTAGCGTGTATTAATTAAAACATCTGCTGCTATTTGTTTTGACTAACGCTGGTAAGGTTTAATTAGGATAATGAACTTAATTGGGCGGTGCGGTGAAGAGTCCACTTCATTTGCGTTTTATATTGGTTAATGAAATAATTAAATTAAAAGGGTTTCCCCGGCAGTCTGGATGCAGATTATTGTCGAGGGAACGCAGCGTTTAATCCGCGCATATTTATAGGACTATAACCTCTTTTTGCCAGAGAGTTCTGCAGCACAATGCAAAGTGAGGGGTTTCTTCTTGTACATCGCAGGCACAAAAATACAAAATATCAGTTTCCTTGTAAGAATTTAATTGCCCTTCAAAAGCAGCCGGCCATTTTTATTTTCTTCCCTTTAATTTGTGCATCAATAAAATCCACACAATGATAAGTAATTAGCTAAGTGGCCGATCGATCTGTTTTCCTGTGATCGATTGGCGAAGATTCGTCTCGGGGGTTCACTAAATGGCATGCAACAGAAGAGGACCAAAGATGCAAAGTTCTGTGGGGAAGATCATGTGACCAGACAGTCACTAGATACAATTGGTGCACTGCTAGAGAGAGGGCAGGGCTCAAAAAGGGGTGTGGCAGAGCCTGATTCAGAAGAGAAGGGGATGTGACTATGTAAATGACTCCTATAGAAACCAAAAAAAGACTTGTTACATTATAATACATAAAAAATGTCATTCAGAGCTGTTTAAAAAAATGCTACAAGTTGTTTCTCATCGTACAGAACTGATTTATAAAAAATAACACACATGTAGGATATTGCTTTGTCTGCAGCTTTATATAAAATGTGAATATATTTATTTGCTGTTAAATATGAAAACATTGATATTATCTTTGAGTTCTGTGTATTTCTAATCTCATCTGCTGGTTGTTACTCTTCCCCTTCATCTCTTTGGGCAATGAAGCATCGGGAATATGTACAAATCAGCAAGAGGGATCAAGTGAGGGGCTGTTCTAATGTACTAATTAGGAGCGCACCTTTAATACGCCTTCTGCTCTTTATGTTCATGCTCCTAATGAGTACATTACATATAACACCTGAGTCTCCCTAACGCCGTGCGTATAGTACCTGCGACTGGACGGGTGACGTCAATCGCTAGCGAAAGTTATATTTCGCTTTGCGGCAGCGGCGCGGGCTTCCTGGCATTTGATTTGTTCAGGGGCTGTCACATGAGGCGACAGCCCTTGAAAAATCAAATATTCCCGGCTTCCAAAGTCCGCGACGTCGCTCCGTTGCATTGCCGCCGTTGCGCTTACTATAAGCGCACGTCGTGGCGGCAATGTATTTGTTTTTGGGTGGCGTCGCAGGCACTATACGCACGGCCTAAGGCTGAGGCCATGGTACTGCAGACCGTGCGGAGGCGCCCGCACGCTGAGCGAACAGACTGCCCTAGGGCAGTGTTCGTGTCCATGCAGCGTGCGGGTGCGACCGCGCGGAAGCAGGAGGGGGCGCGCGTTGCGTGCGAAATCAGTTTAACTGATTTCTTAGCGCGACAGACAGGTCACGTGAGCCCAATGAGGGCGAACCAGCCCTATGACGTCACTGGCACGCCCCTAGACACGCCCACGGGCGGCGCGCGCACCATGGGTGACGTCACGGCTGCGCACGCCTCCACACGGACGAAGGCACAATGCCCCAGCCTAAGAGAGGCTCCCAATATGCATTCACTGCCCCTGTCCACTAAGCCAGCGTGGATAGGGTTAACAGCATGAGAAAAACAGACACTTCAAAGACCACCTGTAGCTTATCAGCTCCTCCCCCTGCATGTCTGTCTGCCATGCTGCTGTATATTCATTTCTACCACACTCGCACTTACTGCTTCCCCAACACCAACTCACTCACACATTACCTGCTCTCACAGCTCTACCTCCGCACACTCCCACGTACTGCTTCCCCAACTCCCTCACACATTACCTGCTCTCACAGCTCTACCTCCGCACACTCCCACTTACTGCTTCCCCAACTCACTCACACATTACCTGCTCTCACAGCTCTACCTCCGCACACTCCCGCTTACTGCTTCCCCAACTTCCTCACACATTAGGCCTTGCCCCCGCTGCATGCTACAGCGTCCGCTGTGGCGGACGCTGCGCTCACCAGAGCCCTCCCCGCAACGGTGCCGGGCCCGCTGCGAGGGGGGGCCGCAGCGCTCGCGCGAGAGCTACTCCTGCTCTCAATAGAATTGAGAGCAGGAACTCGCGTCGAGCGGCTAGGCACGCCCCCCGGCGATTCAGCCAATGAGGGCGAACCTGCCGGGTGACGTCATGGCCGCGCCCCCGTCACTCCTCCGGCACGCCCCCCCCCCGGTCTCTGCTCCTGCAGTGAGCTGCAGACCGGAGAATCGCCGGAACGCGCAGCCGAAAGCGCGGGCGCGCATTAGAGCGCCGTGACCGGGGCCTTAGCCTTACCTGCTCTCACAGCTCTACCTCCGCACACTCCCACTTACTGCTTCCCCAACTCCCTCACACATTACCTGCTCCCACAGCTCTACCTCCACACACTCCCACTTACTGCTTCCCCAACTCCCTCACACATTACCTGCTCCCACAGCTCTACCTCCACACACTCCCACTTACTGCTTCCCCAACGCCAACTCCCTCACACATTACCTGCTCTCACAGCTCTACCTCCGCACACTCCCACTTACTGCTTCCCCAACTCCCTCACACATTACCTGCTCCCACAGCTCTACCTCCACACACTCCCACTTACTGCTTCCCCAACGCCAACTCCCTCACACATTACCTGCTCTCACAGCTCTACCTCCGCACACTCCCACTTCCTGCTTCCCCAACTCCCTCACACATTACCTGCTCTCACAGCTCTACCTCTGCACACTCCCACTTACTGCTTCCCCAACTCCCTCACACATTACCTGCTCCCACAGCTCTACCTCCACACACTCCCACTTACTGCTTCCCCAACGCCAACTCCCTCACACATTACCTGCTCTCACAGCTCTACCTCTGCACACTCCCACTTACTGCTTCCCCAACACCTACTCCCTCACACATTACCTGCTCTCACAGCTCTACCTCTGCACACTCCCACTTACTGCTTCCCCAACGCCAACTCCCTCACACATTACCTGCTCTCACAGCTCTACCTCCGCACACTCCCACTTACTGCTTCCCCAACGCCAACTCCCTCACACATTACCTGCTATCACTACTCTACTTCCGCACACTCCCACTTACTGCTTCCCCAACACCAACACCCTCACACATTACCTGCTCTCACAGCTCTACCTCCGCACACTCCCACTTACTGCTTCCCCAACACCTACTCCCTCACACATTACCTGCTCTCGCAGCTCTACCTCCGTATAATCCCATTTACTGCTTCCCCAACTCCCTCACACATTACCTGCTCTCACAGCTCTACCTCCGCACACTCCCACTTACTGCTTCCCCAACACCAACTCCCTCACACATTACCTGCTCTCACATATCTACCTCCGCACACTCCCACTTACTGCTTCCCCAACACCAACTCCCTCACACATTACCTGCTCTCACAGCTCTACCTCCGCACACTCCCACTTACTGTTTCCCCAACACCAACTCCCTCACACATTACCTGCTCTCACATATCTACCTCCGCACACTCCCACTTACTGCTTCCCCAACGCCAACTCCCTCACACATTACCTGCTCTCACAGCTCTACCTCCGCACACTCCCACTTACTGCTTCCCCAACACCTACTCCCTCACACATTACCTGCTCTCACAGCTCTACCTCTGCACACTCCCACTTACTGCTTCCCCAACGCCAACTCCCTCACACATTACCTGCTCTCACAGCTCTACCTCCGCACACTCCCACTTACTGCTTCCCCAACGCCAACTCCCTCACACATTACCTGCTATCACTACTCTACTTCCGCACACTCCCACTTACTGCTTCCCCAACACCAACACCCTCACACATTACCTGCTCTCACAGCTCTACCTCCGCACACTCCCACTTACTGCTTCCCCAACACCTACTCCCTCACACATTACCTGCTCTCGCAGCTCTACCTCCGTATAATCCCATTTACTGCTTCCCCAACTCCCTCACACATTACCTGCTCTCACAGCTCTACCTCCGGACACTCCCACTTACTGCTTCCCCAACACCTACTCCCTCACACATTACCTGCTCTCACAGCTCTACCTCTGCACACTCCCACTTACTGCTTCCCCAACGCCAACTCCCTCACACATTACCTGCTCTCACAGCTCTACCTCCGCACACTCCCACTTACTGCTTCCCCAACGCCAACTCCCTCACACATTACCTGCTATCACTACTCTACTTCCGCACACTCCCACTTACTGCTTCCCCAACACCAACACCCTCACACATTACCTGCTCTCACAGCTCTACCTCCGCACACTCCCACTTACTGCTTCCCCAACACCTACTCCCTCACACATTACCTGCTCTCGCAGCTCTACCTCCGTATAATCCCATTTACTGCTTCCCCAACTCCCTCACACATTACCTGCTCTCACAGCTCTACCTCCGGACACTCCCACTTACTGCTTCCCCAACACCAACTCCCTCACACATTACCTGCTCTCACAGCTCTACCTCCGCACACTCCCACTTACTGTTTCCCCAACACCAACTCCCTCACACATTACCTGCTCTCACATATCTACCTCCGCACACTCCCACTTACTGCTTCCCCAACGCCAACTCCCTCACACATTACCTGCTCTCACAGCTCTACCTCCGCACACTCCCACTTACTGCTTCCCCAATGCCAACTCCCTCACACATTACCTGCTCTCACAGCTCTACAGTACCTCCGCACACTCCCACTTACTGCTTCCCCAGCACCAACTCCCTCACACATTGCCTGCTCTCACAGCTCTACCTCTGCATAATCCCACTTACTGTTTCCCCTACACCAACACCCTCACACATTACCTGCTCTCACAGCTCTACCTCTGCACACTCCCACTTACTGCTTCCCCAACACCAACTCCCTCACACATTACCTGCTCTCACAGCTCTACCTCTGCATAATCCCACTTACTGCTTCCCCAACTCCCTCACACATTACCTGCTCCCACAGCTCTACCTCCACACACTCCCACTTACTGCTTCCCCAACGCCAACTCCCTCACACATTACCTGCTCTCACAGCTCTACCTCTGCACACTCCCACTTACTGCTTCCCCAACACCTACTCCCTCACACATTACCTGCTCTCACAGCTCTACCTCTGCACACTCCCACTTACTGCTTCCCCAACGCCAACTCCCTCACACATTACCTGCTCTCACAGCTCTACCTCCGCACACTCCCACTTACTGCTTCCCCAACGCCAACTCCCTCACACATTACCTGCTATCACTACTCTACTTCCGCACACTCCCACTTACTGCTTCCCCAACACCAACACCCTCACACATTACCTGCTCTCACAGCTCTACCTCCGCACACTCCCACTTACTGCTTCCCCAACACCTACTCCCTCACACATTACCTGCTCTCGCAGCTCTACCTCCGTATAATCCCATTTACTGCTTCCCCAACTCCCTCACACATTACCTGCTCTCACAGCTCTACCTCCGCACACTCCCACTTACTGCTTCCCCAACACCAACTCCCTCACACATTACCTGCTCTCACATATCTACCTCCGCACACTCCCACTTACTGCTTCCCCAACACCAACTCCCTCACACATTACCTGCTCTCACAGCTCTACCTCCGCACACTCCCACTTACTGTTTCCCCAACACCAACTCCCTCACACATTACCTGCTCTCACATATCTACCTCCGCACACTCCCACTTACTGCTTCCCCAACGCCAACTCCCTCACACA